>NW_017537117.1:118627-154496 GCF_001853355.1 Bactrocera latifrons
ATATTTCAAAAAGTTACGAATACAAACCGTTTTATGTTTTCTGTCTCTTAATTGTAAGAAAGAAAACTCACCACCGAGAAATCTAAGAACAAGGCTGCATTTTATTAATATGAACTTACTACATAAGGAATATCTGACTATCAGTAAATGATATTTTAATGGGCGAAACATGACACACTATGGCGTTTAAATCAAATATTAGTAAATATATGTCATTAATAAATAATTTCCTTCTATATTTAGCAACAATATTTATAGCTTTAGCTATTTATTAGAATACATTTGCTAAGTATTTACTACCTCAATATATACAGCACTGCGTTGCTACCTCTGAAAATCCAAGATGGCCGCTATTCACCCCTCAGAAAGCTACCACGAAAAGGTTATCTACTGTATATACTGTGGTTATGCGCTTAGCAACGCATTTTGCGATTCATTTTTATATTATAGATAGTACATAAGTATTACAAATTAGGGTGGGTAAAAAAAAACTAATACTTTTTGTGCTTGGTACTTTGAAAAATAGGTTATTAAATACTTCTAAGAAAACCGTTCCTTTTACTTTTCATTGATGTTTGATGATGGTTATCTTGTAAACTTTAACTTAAACGAAAAATTAAACATAAATTATGATATTGCCTATGTTTTGAACGTTTTAACTTAATTTAAAACCTAATTATAGTACTATTTTCTTTTACAAGCTGATGGCTTAACCGCTAGTGCTATGTATATATAAATTGTAATTGTAATTAATTTACTTTTCTCAATTATTATTAAAAAAATATTTTCTTTTATTTGCAATTAACAGCAAATTATAAGCTTGGAAATAATTCGATACCCGATTTCTTTAATTTTTAGCATGAAATCTTAAATATTGTTTACTTACTGCCGATTAAATGTTTTATACATATAGAATATTAAGCTGTACAATCAAAGGTGTGTTTTGGGGTGATTTCATCTAATTTTGTCATTAAACTAAAATATGTCTTAGAAGATATTTAAACACAAATTTATTAAGAGACATCACCTATTAACTAATGGTTCGGTATAAATACAAGTAAAAAAGTATAATTAACTCGAAAATAATTATTGCAATATTTCATCCACACTATTAATGAAAGCTATTCAGCCTTATCTTCGTGTGACGCCATTCTCAATTGAATAATAATTTGTGTTTTTTTATCGTGAATTAGACACGGAAAATCTCCCATAGTCTAAAATTTGTGCTAATCGTAGATGTATTTTTATTTATGTGAATCCACAAAGTTTATTCACCAAAAATAAAAATAAAATGTAAGTATATATTATACTATTTAATAGATTTTTTCTTTACTTAATGACAAACTAAAAAAAAAAGAGTTTAGACATAATTGGCTTATCTTACTATGATTTAAACATGATTATAACAATATATAATTAGAGGGGAAAATTAAGGAAAAAACCTCCTTTGTAGAAAAAAAGAAATAATATTAAAAAAAAATCTATATATAAATCTATGTATAGTTAGGAAACAAGTTCAATTATGTGTTAATAAACTTTCAGTTATAATTTTTCATTAATATACGAATTCTGTCCGAAACTAGATCTATATTAGGACAAGGGGAAGACTAGTTTCAGTTTTAAAAGTTTGTTTTGCATCACGTACAAATTCGCAATAATGTTCCAGGCTGACGCTCCATAGAAAGTTATGTGTTGAAAATTTTATTTAAAAATTAACAGTTTTTTGTAAGTATTCAGAACGGATTGACCACTCGTGCACTCTGCTACGGGATAGACAATCATCGCCATAAACTTGTTTCATCAATTGAAACATTTCGGTAAACGTTTTAACAATTTTAAAACAAAGTTTAATGTTGGCTCTTTGTTCGAAGCTCATTTTCGCACCAATAACATAAACATACTGACACTTAAAACACAATAATTTTACTTCCAAAATCATGAAATTCTCACTGGACAATTGATAAAGATAGCAGATTCTAACGCACCTTATATGTATTAAATATGTAAATTATCACTTAGTTATAGCCTATCTTTTAGAACATGTTGCTAAAGCATATAATAGTTTTGTTCAGCTAACGGTTGTTTATATCACCTAATTAAGATATCTTGATGAAATCCGGTTAACATGTTCCTTGCTAAAAAGCTAAGAACAAGTTCGTAGATAACAAGCTCGTAAACTACATTACCCGAAAATTTATAAAGTGCCATAACTAAGCACTAAATTAAGATAAGTAACTTTAATTTGCCACGGGGGAAACGCAGTAGGAAGGGACACTTGTGGGCTAAAAATTTCTCTACACCTGCTTAAGATACAAGAAAAATCTCTTAGTCACTCTGACACAAAATAGATGAAAGCGGTAACCCCGGCCTCTCCCCATATAGTAGTTATATTAAAAATTACTAAAAGAGCGATACATAAATAGACGAGAGATCTTAAATATTACATTCGAGATGGCACAAGAGGGCTTTACAGGAGACGGGGCCAAAATTAGACGGTGTAACTTGTCAATTGATATGTTTTTTTGCCAAATTCCTTTTTTTATTCAACATAGTTCCTTTCAAGGGTGATACACTGCTCATAGCGACCTTCCAGCTTTTCGATACCCTTTTTTAGTACGATTTGTCCGGTGCATTGTCTTGGTGAAACAGCACTTTAATTTTTTTAATGCGATGTTATTGGTCCGTCCTTTTTCAAGATAGCCAATAATAATTGTTCCAAGCACATCACAAAATACAGTCGTGCTTTGGAGCGGATTTATCGTGTGCAGTGCACTCGGAGGACCTTCGATTGGACTTCGAATTGAAATCTATTGTGCGAGTATAAAAATAATTTCGGATATCGTTAATGAGAACAAAATAGAGAAGGTGCCCACAACGAAAAAACCAAATTTTCCTCGGAATCTCCGCTGATTGTTACCACATGTAGTCCATTAAATACGATTCGATCCGTACAATGCAAAACACGACAGACGGTTACATGCGTCCCGAAATGGCCCGGATTTTAATATACCCTGATTGGAGCAGTCGATTTTGTGATCCTTTGGGGAACACCAGTGTCCCCCTGATCAGTGATGACACTGAGGCAAACACGAGCCAGCGAAATGTAACACTTACAATGAATTGAGCCATTTAAAGACATAAAGAATTATGCCGAAAGTTATATCGCTGTCAACACACGATTGCGACAACTATTCATATACCACCGCCCCTACCACTGAAAGGGTTCTCAAGAGCATAACAAGGTAGCAGTCATCCCATCCTTAACCGTCATCGCGCTTCAAATCACGCGGTTTCTACAGGTTTTAACGTTATTCCTATTAGGCCGGGTCTTCATTCCGAAAATAAACCAGTGACCCTGGAGTCTCAGGAACATGTTATCCAACAGGATATAACCAAAACATGGGTGCGTTGTTTGATGAAGTTGGCTTACATAATAAATATCCATATCCATAATAAATTGTGGCTCCACCACACTAATGGCTACATGTAAATCTTCAAAAATCTTAGCACGGTTAATGATGTTCTGATAAATAGCTAAAATTGATGCACCTTCGCATCAGAACACTATACATAATGTTTGTATTGATAAAACAAGAGATTAGCAAATTAGCCAGATTGATCCCTCTAATTCACCATAAACTGATGAAATAGCTAAAGCACCTCAAGTCCTATCTTTTCGCAGATACCGTCCATTATACGTCAATGACATTCAACTTTTGAAAATCGACTTTTAAGTTTCTAATTAGACTCTAGTTTCGGCCTCCATTTTTTCTTAGGATGCTTAATGCAATTTATAGCACAAATTTATTTTTGTGAATTTATAGTCAACTGTGAGGAACCAAAACCAGCACCTACGCAATGAAATCTAAGATGAATTGTTAATTCTTGACAATCCAACCATTATTGAAAGTATGCCCGATAAAATTGAACTTAATATCAAAAGGGCATTATAAATTTGAACTAAACTAAACTAAATCATTATGAAACAATAATGAACCAGTAAAAAAAGGAAAGCTGAACTATCTCCTGAGCTTGTGGTACCAGCTACGTCAAATACCATAAAAGAAGTCGAAAGAAATCAAACAGAAACGAAAATCTCACGACTTCCTCCAATAATGATTTCGGGTGACTGTGAATACCAAAAAATATATTAAATTACGAATGATGAGGCAAAAAAAAGCATTTACTATTAAGCTCCTAAATAATAATATATATAAAATAAATGCATCAGACTCAGATGATTATAGAAGGTTAACCAAAACTCTGCGTACAAAGAATTTACCGTGGGTTTCTTATGAAAATAAGCAATCTCGTCCAATTGAGGTAATGGTTAAAAATTTACATCTTTTAAACGAGCCAAAGGCTATAATATCAGACCTTCATAAGAAGGGATTCAAAGCTATAAAGGCAGTCAACAAACTGAAATGGAAGACGAAAGAGCCGTTAGGTATGTTTCTTCTTACTTTCGATACAACAGAAAATATAAATAACATATATGCAATAAAAACCATATTGCATTCAGTTGTTGTCATTGAGGCCGTAAAGCAGTCAAAGCTCATACCACAATGCAAACTGTGTCAATCATATGGACATACTCCCAAATACTGCAAGCAAGATGTGTGAAGTGTGCGGGAAAGTAAAAGACCCTAAAGTATCAAAAACCTAATCACAATCAACCAAAATGTTGTAACTGTGATGAGGCTCATCCTGCTAACTACAGAGGATGCATAGTTGCGAAAGAACTGCAAAAGATTCGTGACCAAAGAACTGGTACAAAGAAAGACGACCCACGTCCTAAAAGCTCGGTTGTAAAAGATACCAAAAGCCACCCAGTAAAAGCAAAACCCCAACCAATGGCTAAAAATAAAGTTTCAACAGCTAATGAGCTTGCGAATAACGCAAGTTGTAAAAGAGCACACTGGTTCAAATGCATTCTTCAACAAATCTTAGAAAAGCTTACAAAACAAAATGAGTTTACCACTGCACTTGAGAAGAGGCTTCAGAAGCTCGAAAAAGCAGTACAAAACAATAAATAAATTTGACAAAATTCTTAAAAATTATGCTATGGAACGAAAATGGTCTTACTAAACATCAAAATGAGCTAGAAACATTACTCGCTAATATCTGAGACCCATTTTAGCAAGCAAACTTACATTAAATTCAGAAACTTCGAAATGTATCATGCAATACATCCGAACAATTGTGCTCGCGGATGAGCTGCTATTATAAGAAGCAACATAAAACACCACGAAGAAAACCACATATCTACAGATGAATTTCAAGTCATAACAGTCACGATAGATAGTGACATGAACTTGTCCCTTACAGCAGTTTACAGTCCCCCAAGACATGAAATAAAATGACATAGCTATCTAGAACTGATCAATAGCTATAAAAACTGGTTTATAATGGGTGGTGATTATAATGCGAAACATACTTAAAAATTCTCAAGCGTTTTTGAGAAGCGAAAATATAACTTAGGGAATGCGCGAATAAAATATTTTAAGAAGTCTAATTGCCTGTCACGAAAATTACGATTAAAATGAAAACGCGTGCGTACGGTTCCACAGTTCAATTACAAGAGAGAGTTCTTTATTTCTTAATCTAATTGCTAAGTCTAAATCTTAAAAATAACGGCCTAAACTAGTGGTAATATAAATATGWATTAAAAAGGGGTAAGTATAATCATTCTCAACTTTCGTTAAATAKTGTAAGAGATTATGGTAAGTATTAAGGTAAGTAATAGATTGGTATTATGAATGCATTATTCAGGTAGGTATTTTACAATAGACTTTCTTAATTTCAATATTTTATAATTTTTATAATTCAATTTTCTTAATTCTAATTTTAGGTTTACGTATATATCTTGTCGCTTGACGCAACACCGGCCACCTTGACAGGATCAGATTCCTTCAATATCCAGTGGAAGCATGGCCAGTTTGTGGATGGGACGCTTAATCGTGCCCGTCTTGGTTGCTACGTCTGCGACCCAGCACCTTGCCGTCTTGCCCTTCGACGGTTGCGACAACGTGCCGCCGCAGCAGTGGGTACCAGGGCGCTCGAGGCTTATAACCACAAAAGGCAGAGAGTTATTGAAAGCTCTTCAATTGACTGGATGCAATATCATGTCTACTGGCCAACAGATCCACTTAAAACACCAGATCTTATTGATTTTTTCATTATAAAACATATCTCAAATTATATTTGCATAGAAAGCAGTTTGGATATGGCTTCTGACCATTCACCGGTATATTTAACACTAAACGAAAGTGTTGTTATTAAGGAACCTCCGTTTTCGCTAACAAATAAGAATACTGACTGGGAATACTTTAAGCAAATGCTATCCAATGTTGATAGTCATGTAAACATAAGTTGTAATTCTGAGCTAGATAACGAAATCATGAATTTGACAAATACAATTCAATATGAAGCCTGGAGTAGTACACCAATCAAAAGAAACGTAAGAGCAGGTCATAAGTATATCAAAGAAATTAAAGAAATGGTAGCAGAAAAACGCCGATTACGCCGAAAGTATCAACAAACAAGATTGTGTAAAAAACTTGCCAATAAGATAAAGGCATTTAAAAATATAACTCTCAGCTATTATCTGAAAAGTTTATCTAACGACCATAGGAATGATTATTCACTTTGGAAGTGTACAAACAATTTTTCTTTTTATTTTCAATGCAGCAGAAATGGAACCTCATTCTTACGAGAATTATACGGAAATTCCTCTAACAACTAACGATGAGGTATGTGCAGAAATAAAAAAACTGAAGTCTAAAAATCGCCTGGGTTTGATCTTATTACCAGTGAAATACTAAAACAGCTTCCTCACAACGGTATATGTAAAATTACTGCCATAATGAATGCTACTATAAATCTTCAATACGTATGCATTTATTGGAAAACTGCAATAAACCTGGTAAGCCAGAGCATGAAATTACTTCGTATCGGCCCATATCTCATCTGCCAATACTCTCAAAACTATTGGAAAAACTGCTTGCTGTGCGTATTAACAACATAATTGAAGAGAGGAAGCTGATACCGCCGCATCAGTTTGGCTTTCGAAAAAATCACTCCACTCGGAATTGACTCAGTTGCTGCATCAATCAAAAAATATGCAAAGTCTCATATGGAAAGACTTTCTGACCATATGAACACTGAAGCCAGGGCTTGAGCGCAAAAAACCGTTTCACCTTATACAGTAACCATATTCTCTGCAATTTATGCGCAGAGCACCATTAATTATTTTGTATTATACAATAAGTAGTTCCAATGACATTGAAATAAAAAAATTAAAAAAAAAAAATGAATTTGAGCAATAGATACTTAAGAATTTTTTTCAACAATGTCATTGTAAAATACAAAATTTGTAAGTGAGTAAAATATAAGTATACGAATTTAAAGATATGTATTTGGTAGATTACTATAAGTAATATTACTTCATATTATTACTTACTGCTGTTTTTACTTCTTCTCGACAAAACGCCTGGCTTAATCAAATTTGGTTTGAAGTTATCTGACACCCTGGATTAAGGAGGCGTTAAGGTTTTTAAGGCCAAAAAAGGGTTTTTTTGAACTTCTTTCTTAAATATGTATTGAGTAATTTTATTCGGACCTTTTGTACATTATTGACCATACATTCGACAATATGGTGTAATTTTTTCATGCAGAAATATTGAAGCATAAGCCGGAAACAGAGTTATTCCCACAAAGACATGACTAAAAAACTTTTAATGGTGTTCACAATAGCTCAGCTGGAAATTATCCGAAAATAGAAACCAAGAAAAATTAGTAAAATAATAATGAAATATTCCCCCAATGGTTCACTACTGTTTTTTTTTTTAATTCAAAATTTTTTGGGGGCCATTTAAAGTGAAAAGTGGTATTTTCTACTAAAAAATTTGGCCATTTTGTGGGTGGAAAACATCCTTAATGTAAAAAATACTAAACGATGGGGGGAGATATTTTATGTATCAAAAATTTGTACAAAGTTTGAAATGAATCGGTCAAGTAATGATGAAATGACAGTGAAACTTTGAAAAAGTAGTTATGAGAAAAATGCGTCTAAAATTTATAAACTAAAAAGGGGCCGAAAAAAATTAGCCTATTTTGTGAAAAGCGTGCTCATTAATTTACTGAATAAAATTACTCAATCCGTATTTAAGAAATAAAGAAACCCTTAAATAAAATATATCTTATTCCCATTGGAAAATCGATAAAAATTAATTGCAATGTATTGGGAACTATTTAAAAAAAATTTTTAATTAAAACACTTTATTTAAAATGACGCTCAATCTGTACGTACACTCCTCGACCAATATCGAAGAGTACAAAAAGACATACTTAGATTTCAATATAAGCCGGGCGGAGTGTCGGGTGGTGCACATCACAAAAAATGTTGACCCGAACGGAAAGACAACGTTGTCGAAAGCATGCGATCTATAATTTGTTGTGTTCTTTTTATATATACATATTATTTTTTGCAGACAAATCAATAAATTACGTAAGTCAGCATGGGTTTGTTTCTGGTCGCTCAACTGTGTCAAATTTATCGGTTTTTAGCAATTATTGCATAGATTGTGTTTACACACATTTTTCTAAAGTGTGTGATAAAGTTTCACACAATATTCTAATTAAAAAATTATCGTCTATAGGTTTCACACTATCTTCATGCAGTGTATTAAGTCATATTTGCCCAATAGACGACGATGTGTTCTTATTATCGATCGGGTGTCATCCGATGCCACAAGGAAGCGTTTTAAGTCCCCTTCTCTTTATGCTGTTTATCAATTACATTTCTTGTTGTTTGTCTTTTGCTAACTTTTTCCTATATTAAGATGACTTAAAAATTTTCGCAATAATCATAAACTCCGATGATGTAATTAAACTTAATAGTTTTCATGATTGGTGCCTGAAATCGAAGCTTTTTCGGACGTAGCATCTTACATTCTACTTACAATATTTCAAATTGCGTTCTAAAATGCATAACTCAAACCAAAGATCTTGGGGTAATTTTTAACAATAGAAAATCTATGCAGTGTTCATTTTGAGACCATATTGCCTATCATCAATGAATAGGATTGAACGCGTTCAAAAGATTTTTCGTAAATTAGCCCTCGGCTCCTTAAAGTTTGTTGACGAAATACAATACAATATACATATCGTTTATTGCCTTTACATCTTAAATTACTGAAAGATCGACGGTCCGTTCTCTTCTTTCATTTTCTTTAAATGTTATTAATGGGGTATTGAATGTCCCTATTTACTAGGAAAAAGTAATCGAATTGAGATCCTCAGCGTTGTCTCAGATCTATTTGCTCATTTTATTGTAAAAAGGAGAATACTAAATTTAAAATTTAAACAAAATAATTCAAATTTTAAGTGTGTTTAAATCGGCTGTTAAAAGCAGCAAAATCAGCTTCCAACAGGATAACGACCCAAAATACACGTCGTATCTTGTACGTAAAGGGTTGTTATGGAATGGAGAATAGCTCCATATGTCTCGCAATCACCGGACATTAATCCTATTCAACATATTTGGAAAACCGTATTCTAAAACATAGATTTTTATCAAAAGAGTGCCTAACAACTGGCTTATGGACTTAGTGGTTCAAAATATCCGGAAATAATACTAGAAATTGAGTGGGGAGTATGCGTTGACATCTGGGGACAATAATTGCAACAAAATGAAGGCCAATAAAATAAGAAATGCATCTAAAACTATTGTAATTACTTTTGATTCATATAAATAATCATTAGTGTATGTAAACCTTTTTGATATAAATTAGGCACTTTTTTAGCTTTAGCATTACTTTTTTTATTTGCGAATACAAAAGAAAATTTTGATATGCTACATTTAATGTTAAATTTACGTGGATAAAATAAACTTGTTTTTTTTCTTTCATTTTAAAACAAATAAACGTGCCGTTATTTAATAGATCTAGGTGTATGTAAACTTTATTGATGCACTATATATACTTATGTATATAATGGGTATAAATATAAATATATAAGGACCAGCTGTTTCCGACGAGCCAATATGTAAGTAGTGACAAAGCGACCAACCTTCAACACCTATTACCACTCTTAGAGAATTTTTCCGCCTGTGCCAGGAATAAGGTTTTGCTTGCACGTTGTTCTATGACATATAGAAAGAATTATACCGCGCATGTCAAGCGTTCCAAGTCGTAGATGTGAAGAAAAAGAACAATTTCTGAGAAGTATGTGAGGCGATGGGGTTGCTGGAAGACGGTGGTCATTGAAACAAAACGATGGGAGAGCTCTTTGTAACTATGATAAACACCTGCGGACTCTCCAACCACCGGCAGTTATGGGACAAGTTAAAAAAATCTTTCACAAAAGACATTGCTTGTTGATACCAAGGGATAACCTGGTCAAAGATGTCAATTTTTAACGAAACGTTGAAAGTTATTTTGGATAAAATGTTTGCGATAGGTGCGCAGTTTTAGTATGCCTGCCCCACAAAGAACGGAAGAGCTGTCTATTGATTTGGTCACAGTTTGGTTACGATACTGTGGCTTTAGAAATTAAAGTCAACCAAACAGAGCAAGGGAGTCTTTTTCTTGGATGCAACAAGGGAAACCGGCAAAACTTTCTAAACTTGATCTCTAGTTGCTCCGTAATAGCCGCAATCTTGCTTAGTGATGACTGAATCGTAAACTCAGTATTCAAGCTCTCGCTGAACCTTGCCAGTGAAGAAACGCAGAGTTGCAACATCATCCAAAGAGGTGGTAGCGGTGCTCTATTGCAGTCGTGCAAACCGATCGTGTGAGATGAATACACAATGTCGTTTAGCGATTGAAGCACTAGATCGCAACTTACAAAACATTGGATGTAATCCAATCTTGATGAGTAGAGTAGTAGTCTGGTGACTTCCGGTGACGATGCCCATTATCGAGCGAGGTATCACAGTAGACGAAATAAACGCAAGTCTCAAGCCTTCGCCGTTGTAAGCTAAGGTAAAGTGGTTACTAGCATAAGGGTCCAGCTCTTCAATGATTAGGAGTCTGAACTCTTCGCATAACCGCATCTCGAGTTCGGCGAAGATCGCAGGCCAATGGAAACTAACGGCTAAATTAGCCTATTTAGCAAATTTGTTTGCTCGGAAGATAACCTTATTAATGAAGTATGCCCGAGTTTACAAAAAAACATGGTTAACGAGGGGTGGTTGTGCGAAAGAGCTACCATGCCGCCCAAAAACAAATTGGTACAAAAAATTAATAAAAGATTAGTAGTAGCAAGTTCTAGGTGAGTTGAGAACAGTGCAACAGTTACGGTGATGGCACTGACGACGCTGCTATATAAAATGTACAGCTCTTAAATTCCTTCGACAGGGGTGATCTCATCTCTCAACTCTCAACTCTCCCATTCCCATTTTTGTAAATTGATCTTTCCGATACACAAATTTAAATTATTTTTCTAAAAATGTGAATGTCGTTATTTTTACAGTTAGTACACAACATTTCCCCTAATAAACCGCGGCGAACAAATTGAAATCACATGACGAAATACGAAGTTTTCTCTTAAACCATTTAGAGAAATTCCAATCATGCTGTCCATATGCACCGTATAATATTTCAGTAATAACATATTTCAATATCATAACATGTCGTTTTAATAATTATATTATTGAACTGAATATAATCTAAGATCATATATTTTATTTTAATATACAGTGGTGCTCCAGTATAACGAACGCCCATATAACGAATGTTCAATATAACGCACGCTGTTTTTCAATACATTCATGACTCTATATAACAAAAGCTGGAAATTGGATGAACTCGATATATTACGAATGTATGGTGTTTGTATTTGGTTTTGGTTGTATTACAACAAAAAACAATGCAGGCAGTAAATACCCGTTAGTTCTTGTTATTATTGAGCTATTTTTTTTTAAAGAATTCTATTTATTTTTTTATGCCCGCTTCACTGCGCGAAATATCAGTTGTGAGTTCAAAGTGGTAAAGTGAGCATATCGCGTAAATTATTTAAAAACGCCTTCAATTCGAAAACGGCTTTGCTTGGGTGACAAATTAAAAATAATTGACGACAATAAAAAGGAAAAAACCCTGAAAAAAAAATCTCTTTGAAATATGGTATTCCAAAATCGAGTTTTTGCACAGTTTTAAAAAATTGCCGGTAAGTGATAAGAAGTGTAAAAGGTACACATCCTGGCACATTGAGACGACAATCGTTAAAGAAAGGCAAATATCATAGGATGGAAAAGGCTCTATATAAGTGGTTTGTCTCCCAGCGTGAAAAGCACGTACATATTAACAGCAATATTTTAAAGGCAAAAGATGTTCAAATCCATAATACAAAATATCCCAACGAAAATTTTAAGGCAAGTAATGTTTGGTTTTGTAAATTTAAAAAACGGTTTGGGATGCGAATTTTAAAAGAATCTGTCGAAAAACTGTCCTCCCAAGCTGATTTAGTGGTTTTAGTTTGCCGAACCAAACTCTAGTTCACGCTAATGAAGACAGAGCATCAAGAAACGAGTTACAATCCTTGCCTGCTCAATTGCAACGATAACAATGAAATTAAAGCCTCTTGTAATAGGAAAATCAAAAAACCCTCGWTCCTTTAAAAACAAAACACTTGCCGTGGACTATGCGTACTCAAAATCCGCGTGGATTAATATCTAAATTTTTAAAAACTGTTCTTTTAGAAAATTCGTGCTTCAGGCTTGTATATTACAACAAATTTCAATTCAATACTCCTTTTATATTTACATTATACTTTTAATTACAGGTTGAAGATTTTCTTGAAAGTCGAAATCTACCAAAGCGACCAATAATACACCTGGAAAACGCTCGTCATGAACCAGAATAAGATTTGGTGACTCCAGATGGAAAAATATGGACAGTGTTTATGCCGCCGAATGTAACGGCTCTAATTCAACCGATGGACCAGAACGCTATTCGTCTCACCAAATTATTTTACCGAAATTCTTTACTGAGCAGTGTAGTTCAAAAAGAAAATATAAACACAGCGTTAAAGGACCTCAGTTCAACTTATTGCTGCAGCTTGGGAAAAAGTTTCAAAAACATTTTAATTAATAAAACCACACCTGAAGATGAAGATGATGAGGACAATATACCTGTAGCAGATTTGCGATTCAGAGAAGACGTTTCTGTTATGGAGAGCACACTTTCTCTTATCCATACAATGTTTCCCCAGGTACGGTTTAACTTATGCATTTGTAGAAATAATTTAAATTAATATTCAAATAAAATTTTAGGCAAACTTCAACACAGATGATTTGGAAGCGTGGAACAGTGTAGACAATGTACTTGTAAAAGAGAACCCGAGTGCTGAAAATGAACTAGCTATAGAAATTTCGGAAGAGGAAATAAAGCATACTGATGCCATCGACTGCTTTGAGAAGTGTATCAAATGGTTTGAAGAAAACAACGTGGAACATGAAAAAATATTTTTATTGAAAAGCCTACATCAAAAGGCACAGGATCTCAAAATTTCTCGCCCACAAAAGCAAATGAGCATAAGAAATTTCTTTTCAGTTGAATAATGCTCATATTTTTGTTATATAATTCAACTTTTATTAATTTTATTGTACACATTTTCCATTGTATATGTATTTATTTCAACCAATGCTTATGAATTCATCAATAAATATTTATTTTTAAACATATTTAGTTTTCGTTTCCGATATAACGAATATTTCAGTTTAACGAACGGTTCCAACATTATATCATTCGTTATATTGGAGTACCACTGTACTTATATATTGTTATTATCAACGGTTCATTACACTCGACAATTTGTATATAGTACTGTATCACATTTATACGTATTTGTGCTGCTGCCTTTTTGAACAGTGAACAAAATGGCTCCAACAAACTGACCAAGTGATGATTAAATTAACAATGTTGCTTATAAAAAATCCGTTGCTGATATACCCTTGCCATATACATATATTCGCACATAAATATGTTTTGATTTACTTTTGTGCTCTGGGACTATTGGTTTTAAATATTTGTAAACATTTATGGGTTACTTTTTTAACAAATGTTCCGGTAATTTTAAATATACAGTTGTTAGTTAAATATTTAAAGGCACTTATTGACTGCTTTCCTTACCAAATGTACCGATGATTGCAAATATACTTGCGCAAATTGCAGCGAATAGGGTGGCAGCATGCGGATATATAATATTTTCTCCCATCCTGAAAAATTTAAACAAACAAAAATTTCATAAACCTTATTTAAAATGTATACTTATTTTAAATACTAATTAAATACCTCAATTATCTTGAATATATAAATTCAACAATGTTGCCTGAACTCAAATACAGAAATTCCCAAATATGCATGAACTCAGAAACAGGATTTTCTTATTAACTTATACTTATTGCTTTTTTAGGTTTGTTTGACTAACCGTGCGATTCTGTACTGTGATACAGTATCAAGTCTCTAAATTTGACAGAGACAATTTTTGAGACTTGAGACGATTTTGCTATTCTGTAAGTGATAGTCACAAACTCTATTACATTTCATTATTCAGAGATGTTTTTATACTTGAATGCAAATAAATATGTCGATAACAAATATTAAATTTTCTATAACATAGTCAAAAAACATAATTATCAATAAAAATAAAAATATATGTTGGCTTTGTTTCATAATATTAACGAAATTTATGTAAATTTATTTAATTTTAACCTTTTCGTGTTTGAGTTGCTTACAAAATATAAAAAAACGACAATCAATATTTATGGTGATCTCTATTCAGTATATTCAAAATGGCAGACAAGAGTTCTTTTTGGTTTTGTGACTTGCTAACTACCAGGTCTCAAATTTGAGGCAATATTTTGAGACTAAAGTGAATAGCAATTAGTCACAAATTGAGATTTTACCACAAAATGGCTCAAATAGAGACTAGAGACTGGTTACAGAATCCCACTATAAGGCTCTCTAACCAATTTGTAAAAAAAAAACTACAAAAGAAAAATTAAATTGCGGATAAGCAATGGGGAGTTTTCGGCTAAGAAAAAATAAGTAAAATTAATACCACCCTTGTGTGTATATACAAGACTAAATACATCGTATATAAATATACACTTTATAAATGACTATCGAATACCAATCATTGCCAACTGATTCACCAGTCACCATTTATTATACGTTACTACCGTTCATTATTATATTATACAGAAACGTCGAAATTAACTGACATTGAACTTGAATAAATGCCTGCAGTATTTTGCGGTGTTGAAGTTGTTAATATTCACACCATCCATACTAAATTACTATTTCCGAAAAAATCTCGAATTTTATTGAGCCGACGGGATTTCCCGAAGGTAATATTCTATATATATGTACTGTCAAGTAATACACACTCTTGTTTTACCCTAAACTAATTTAAACAAATAAGATAGGACTAAGTAAGACTGTAAACAAAGATTGAGCAAATTTTATTTTTCCCAATACTACATAATGTTATCATATACTAAAAAACTAAACATATAGAGTATAGTAAAAAACTAAACATATAGAGTAAAGTCACCCGGAAGTTCAAAATCTTTATATTAGGTATATGGGGCCTCAGAGATGTATTGACCTGATTCAAGCCATTTTTAACATACAGACATAGCATTGTCAGAGAAGTACTACTCCTGAATTTCAATTACATATCTCATACATTGACGAATATTTTTGATCAAAAGTCAACTATAGGTACTGGGATCCAAATATTCGGTACCTAGGGGATTGAACAGTTTTCATTGGATTTCAATAACTTTGATCACAAAGTGACATATACTAAAGGCGTTATTCATGCAAACTTTAATCCCGTTATATTAAATGCTTCGTGATTTGTATTCTGAAAAGTAAAAGAATCAGGTGGAATTTAAAATTGTAGTATATGAGAAGTAGGCGTGATTATTGTCCAATTTCGCCCATTTTCACGATGTGACATAGAAATATGAAAAATGCTAAATAAATGATAAATCGAAATCGGTCAGTCGGGTCGGTCGAGACATGCGATGGCGGTGCCACGTCCATCGTTCAATTTTTACCACGGTCTCTATTAAGCTTTGCCGTATCATCCCGGTGTCAAGTTTTTGTGTTTATGACACATTTAGTTAATGATTTATTGCGCTTTTAGTAGTTTTGAACAGTACTGTTATATTGGGATCCGATTTCACACCAATTTAGTATTCGTGCCGAGCGAATAATAACCAAATTCTTTAGCTAGCTTTAGTCGTTTAGGAGATATGTACATTAAACTTATTAGGGGGTGGGGTCACGCCCACTTTATGAAAAATTGTTTCCTACAGGTGCCCCTAGCTACTGCGATCCCCTGTGTCAAATATGAGTATATCTTAATTAGGTGCTTAGTTATGGCACTTTATAGGTTTTCGGTTAATGGCGATTTGTGGTCGTGGCAGTGGTCCTGAAATCCACATGTGAAGTTTCATCAAGATATCTCAATTTTTACTCAAGTTACATATAACCCTATATCTATGATGCATACAACCGTTAGGTGAACAAAACTATAATACTCTGTAGCAACTGGTTGCAAGAATATAAAATTAAACATTTATTGTTCGAAATATTTAGAGGTGCAGACCATTCATATTCAGCGCTAAGCAACAAAATTTTGAAGAAAATATGTCCACATAATATCACAATATGTAGAGTATATTGGGTGCAGAAAAAGGTGTGCGCTGATTGCACTAACATTTAACATTGTTCAGGTATACTTGAGAATATATCGTGTTTACAATTTCTTACATACAGGTATAACTCATGTGTTGACCGACATATTGTATCGATAGGGTAATTCGTAGACCAATTCCGCACAAAGCATTAAATGGTATATCCAATATTATACGACCCGTTAATATTGCTAAGAAATCTCACATATTGAACCATATATATAAGATCGGCTTTGGATATATACTAGTGTTCACAGTTTCTAAAACTATCAACGGTTTTGTAAGATTTGCTCTCGTATATTTTCAAAGCTTTATTTCAATTTTACATTATAATAATCAGAAAGCATTAGCTTTGCTCACTTTTAAATTCTTGATAACCGTTTGATAAATTAATGACATTAATAATTATATTTGAGGACGATCAAATATTCCACCTTTGAACTTTTCCATACTATACTTCGGAAGGTTTCTACAAATGTTTTTAAGCCAAACTAGGTATAGTATTAAAGAGCTGAGTTCATTTTGAGAAAATAAGTTTGGTGTAGATGTTTCACCTTCTTATTGACATCCATTTGTAGAGAAGATATCTAGTTCTAATTTGGAGAGAACATTTTTAACGCCATTCCCTATTGCGCATTTTTTTTTGTAATCTTCCTATTTTTTCTACGAAATACTGTGGAAAAAAAGCCAAACTCGAAAAAAAGCAATCGCGAAAATCAGTGATTTTTCGGAGGGTCATACTGAGATGATCCCTTAAGGACAAATAGCCAAAAGCCTTGGTTTGTTTATTTATATTTACATACCGCATGACGACAACGATCTGTTGAGAAGAGTTCTGGGAGAGGCCAATAAAGGATGCCAATTCTAGGCACAATGTTTGGGGATGCTCGGACACAAATGTAAGAGATGAATTACTTTGTGATTTTATATGTAGTGAAAACATATCTACTTTTAATAGGGGAAGCTTTCCCACTTTTGTGTATGCTAGCAGGAAACTACCTTCCTAATCTCGGAATAGATTCTTCTAGACTACTGGTCATAGATACACTAGGATATTTGAAAAATGTGAACCAATAGTTTGACAGCGAAAGGTGGTTGAAACTACTTCTTTGTGTTTACTTGGCATTGAACTATTCCACTGAAGAACTGGCACTGGGGAAGTTTCTAGAGGACTGACGGAGTTCTCTAGACCTTTTAGATGAACGTCACTTTATCCCGGAATTCATTTAAAACTTTCAAATCCTTCGGCCCTGATGTCATCATACCGGACAGTGGACGATTAAGCTGTTATGCAACTTGTTGACCCCCCATCTACACGAACTGTGTAAGATTAGGTCATGGACCTGGAGACTGGTTAAGGTTGAGTTTATAACGAAGGCCGCACTCACGTCAGTGCAAAGGGCACAATTCCGATTTCTTTGGCACTGCGATCTGAAGGCTCCGTTGGAAAGAAGATGTCCTCCTAATTAAAAAATATATAGGCAAATGCTTAGTTTAGAAGGTATATCTGACTTTAAAATTCAAAAATTCCCAAAATTCGAACATTCCAACAAGCTATTTCACTATATTTAACACACTTTATGCAGATCTTTTACTACTTCAAGTTCATTAAATTAAACTGTTCAAAATTTACACTTTATGCAGGTTTTATAAGTAAGAAATCTCTATTTTAAAAATCACTTTTTACACTCGTAGAGAGCATCATTTATATATGTGCTAATAATTAAGAGGAAATAGAGCGCTGCAAAATGATAATAAAATTCGTGAAGTTTATCTTTTTCGCTATAAATAAGTATTTTTCATACATATGGATATTTTCTTATTTAAATTTAATAAACAACTAAATAATATTTTGGGTACTCACCACCTGTCATAAAGCATCATAAAGCCATAAATTATAAACTTTTACACTTGTTTAAATGGATTGTTGGATTACAAACAAAAATGAGTTTACACAATTACGTAATAAAATAATAAAATACTTGGATTGCCCATGTATTGGCTCGACCAGAGTTATTTTTTTAAAAAGAAAGAAGTACTACGCAAAAGTATTTCAGTAATCCAGGGTATTGGCTCGACCAGGGTTATTTCTTTAGAGCGCTGTCGAGGTCGCCAACTAGAAAGGAGTACATTACATATAAAAAATTCTTTCCAAGATTTTTAAATCATAGCTTTAGTTAATAAAGAAAAAAGAATCACGCGAAAATACAAACAAAGAAGACACTGTCGTTAAACAATCCTTCATATTTTGTATTTAAGATGTGGCAACGCTCGTTTTCCTCATAATTGTAAACAATCTAACCTTTTCAACGATGAATGTGCTAAGTGATTATTAAAATTATAAATTTAGCTAATCCGCCGTCCAAGTAATAAGGGTGAAATGTGAACTTATGTTAATGTTTAGAGTGCATATTTAAATATACAAAGTGAAAAATTCCAAAAAAAAAGTTTAGTGAAATATTGAAAAATACTATGTATTTTTGAACAAATTTTTGAATTTTTAATCGGGAGTATTTTAAAAAATATAAGTATAGCAACATTACTACACCATTGGAGAACATGTACATATGTAATTATCTAAAAAAAATATATATATTTTATTCAGGGGCAACTATATGTTGGCCGGAGCTCCCGAAAATCAATTTAACAACTACATTGGCGTTCAAGGTTTAGGGACCTGTTTGTTTTTAATTTGCTCCGTGTATTCAGATTGTCCAAAAAGTAACCAATCAATATTAAAAAAAACCAAAAAAACACAATCAATAAAAATCAGTGCTCACAAATTATTATTAATAAACATATACAAATAGTGCATGAAATAAATAAAAACAAAAAAAAAATAATAATAATAATAACAACAATAATGAGTGCCTTCGCAGCCTCACCAGCAAAAAAAAAATGTAGCGGCAATGATGAGTTATCGCAGCGATCAGCCGAAATGAAAATTAAGCAAGCGTAGTCAGCAGAAGCAGCAGTAAACAACAATCGGGCAACAACAAATGCTTCAGCAGCAGATATTATGCAGGTACCAGCAAGCACCCGGACAGTGAAGGAAAACAAAAGACAAGGGGAGAATGTACCATGCAAAAAAAGGACCATCTGTTCAGACTGGTATTGACCGCTACGTAAATGTAAAAAGTACAATTAAATCAGCGGTCAATACAAAAAATATTTAATAAAATCATATACTACTACAAAATTTGCTATGTAGGAAATGAGCATAATAAGAATCTTTATATGGAAGGCTAACGGGGTTAACCAACATAAATTAGAGATTATCAGATTTCTGTCTGAAAAAAATATAGAAGTAATGCTTATATGAGAACCTCGTTTTAAAATTACAGATATGAAATTTTTTCGCCATTCACTTGGGAGTGGCCAGAAACGATTACTTTACCTATGGCTCTAGCAGCTCACGACTTCCGGTCTTTGACCAAGTATCATCTGGGTAGCCTTAGAACATCCGTTTGAAGGCGAGCTAAATTGAGAGGGCGAAACATCGCCTCCACAAGGTTGTGCACAGGGATTGGGACCCGCCACGTAAAAAAAAATGTTCCAATGAAAACTAAACGACAGCCTCGGATGAGAGACCACTATTTTATGACGACCATGGCAAACGAAATAAGCACTACGATTGAAGGGCATGCACCTGGAATGTCCGGTCCCTTAATTGGGACGGTGTCGCTGCCCAGCTGGTTGATGCCTCGTAAAAATAAAGGCTAACATCAACGCCGTCCAAGAAATGCGATGGACGGGACAAGAACTAAGACGTAGAAGTAGGTTATTGTGGCATTTACTACACTGACCATATAAAGGAGCGCAAATTTGGTGTGGGATTCGTGGTGGGAGAGAGACTCCGTCGCTGAGTACTGTCACCCCAGTGGATGAACGTCTAGCCACAATCCGTATCAAAGCGAAGTTCTTCAACATGTCGATGATCTGTGTCCACGCACCGACAGAGGAGAAGGACAATGTGACCAAAGATGCCTTCTATAAGCGTTTGGAGCGCACCTATGAGAGCTGCCCCCGCCACGATATCAAAATCGTGCTTGGCGAAAAAGGAATATTTGGCACTACTCCACGGCGAAACAACCCTAAATGGATCCAGACTGATCGATTTCGCTGCGGCACGAAATATGGTTATTTGTAGTACTAGATTCCAGCATAAGAAAATTCATCAAGCCACCTGCCTGCCTTCGGATCGAAAAACCACCAACCAGATCGATCATGTTGTGATAGACGGAAGACACGTCTCCAGGGTTTTTTGACGTGCGTGCGCTCCGGGGTCGTAAAATCGACTCGGACCACTACCTTGTTGCAGCCAAGACTCGCACCCGCCTCTGTACAGCAAAAAAAAGGAAGTGAACAAACACAAGGAAGGTTTAATGTCGAGAAGCTGCAGTCACAACAGAGAGCAGAACGATTTTCTACTCGACTTGCATTCCTGCTCTCAGAGGGCACTCGTCAAAGGGAACTGGATGGCGGTGCTGCACCGAAACTGCCCGGCGGAGGTCTTGTGGTCTTCAGGAGTGTATCATGGACGAGATGTTCAGGGGATGTGGATACATCGACTCGTTCCATGGAGTGTACAGAGCAGGCAAATAGACTAAAATCAACTTACTGCTGATGGTTGAGGCGAGGTTGCGATATGCGTCTTGATAGAATTCGAAGGTGCTTTTGATAATGCGTCTGACGCAAATGTGATTAAGGCAGTGTAGAAAAGGAACGTGTTGGCTCCAGTATGCAGAAGGATGGAGGCTCTTCTGCCTACTAAGGTAGCTAACACAACTGTAAGGGAGAGAAAGATTCGTCTTGTCACTACGAAGGAGCCTAGTAGGAGATGAGCTCCTTGAGGAGCTCACCAGCAATGGGAATAGTTTCCAGGGTCACGCCGACAACACCAACCCACCAAGGCCCATTATAACTTTAGGAGCGGTTGCTTGGGCACCTAAGGCAACGCAGACTTCGGTAGACGTTCAACTATCGAAGCTGCAATGCAATGCAGCAGTACGCACTTGCCCCACTGCAGCAATTGAAGTCATGCTGGAGCTCACACCGCTGCATTTAGTGATTAAACAGGTAGCGAAACATACAATGTACAATGCTACAGGGTACAATGCTGCTAATGGCAACAGAGGGTTTCAGCAAAGGGAAAATGATGCCGTCTCCACAAATCAAAGCCATAGATGAAAACCCATCACTGGCCCTTCTTCTAAGGGACGGCGGTGCAAAGAGGATTAACTTCACAAAGAACTTTAAGAGTTACTCTCGTCAGCAAGGGGGAGTGAAATGACTCCACGCTCGATAAACTTCTGAGAGGCAGCACTACCCAGTGGTACACTGTCGACTCAAAAACACCGGATCATCTTTCAAGCAGAAGTCTTTGCTATAAATCAGTGCGCAGAACTCAATCTCCACCACAACCAACGTATCGCCATACTAAGCCAAATCGCACTAAAAGCAATTAGTATGAGGTTAAATCGCTTTTAGTGGAGTGTATAGGAAGGCTGAACCGCCTATCAGTGTGCAACTGGGTACTATTCTGGGTTCCGGGACATAAGATGTAGCTGATATTGAGCTGGCCGACAAATTAGGCCGCTCGCGGAATCGTCCAGTATGATGGGGCCAGAGCCATGTATTGCTGTGGGGTCCCATACTTTGAAGGAGCAGCTCTCGTTGGAAGAGAGAGTGAGGAGAGAACAGCACTGGCAGTGGGATGTCAAGCTGATTCTAGGAGGATGCAACCTCACAAGGTTTAAGGAGGAGAAGCAATTTGCAGAAGCCGGCTAAAGGCCTTAGGTTCCATCTACGTGGGTAGAGGTCATATATAGGGCACGATAGAGCGTAGGTCACAGCGCAAAACCTCAATCTTTACTATCTTTCTATTTATCTATTGCTACTATCAACACTTTCGAAAACGTAATGCTTCAACTGAAGGGGTTTGCCCTTGAGATGGAGACGCCCATGAAGACCGTCAAAATTGCAAAAATTATTTGCACCATTATAAAGTGATCAGATAAATCCGTCGTTAAGTATTTAAGAAGGATCGTTAGCCACAAATATTTGAAATAAAAGTGAAAGACGAGCTCTTTGAAGCTTCAAAAATAAAATTAGGGTGTTATGGCAAGGTTCTTGATTTTCTATATAGTATTTACTCAGAAACGTAGAAAGTCGATTTATTAAAATAAATCTGTTTGAGTCATAGCTTTAAAAGTTTCCTTAACAAAACAAAACAATTTTATTTTTTTTGTCAATTCAATTAATAAAACTATAAGCAAAGTCTATAAAGATCGTGCAATGGCATACTCACCTCTGAATTCGATATTACTTTTGTTGAAAAATATTACTTGAGTCAAATCATATAACATTAAAAATGCTTTAATTGGCAAATTCAAATTAAACGACTATCTGATAAAGAGAACCTAATTTAATTAGCGGCACTACAAATGAAATTTGCAGAAAATACAAACTGTACATACTATTGTTTCTCTGAGGTTTATCATATTTTCCTTGTATTAAAGAATACAGGTGTACTTTGGTTGTGTAATTCCTTAGAATGCGAAGTTCAACTATTATCTGAAACGTTCACCTAATTTCCAGGGAAATTAGTTTTCAATAAAAAGAATATCAAGTTAATGTCAGTTCTATAATAATTTTATGACTACCAAGCAGCAAATAAAAAGTATGCTGCAGAATATTTTTTTTATTATATTCATGGTTTGATTTCACACATTTTCGGTAGTAAACTGCAGTTCGAATATGAGGTTTATCACGTCAACTAATGAAACATTCTTATTATATTCTTTCCATCAAAGATGTGGCAATGAGCTGAATTTGTCCTCTGCAATTTTTAAACAAGTTATGGCTTGAACGGTCAGACAGAGGGGATATACAGAGATTCGGAAATAAATTCTTTCGGCATTCTGACCATTTCAATATATGTTACCTTGTATACTATAATATGTTCAAAATGTTATTATTTCATATACATTAATGTACATACATATATGAAAATATTTTTATTGTTATCTATTCAACTTATCTTACCTTAAATGCTCCCACAGGTTAAAATTTCGAAATATGTTATATTATCGATATCATCATATTTTATCTTTTTTTATTGTAAAATTTTAACAACATTCAGAAAATTATTATTCAATGTTTTCATCGGTCCAACTCAACTTATCACCTTAAATATGAACAATGAAAAATGTGTCTGAGTTATATTAAATATTTCATTTCAACAACAGCAGCAATTGTAATCGAGTATTGTTATACTAAGTTATAAATAACGGATGCAATAATACCATAACACAAAAGTCAGTATGCATACAGGGGTGTACCTATAAAAGGTATTTTGTAGAGCAAAAGTTGTACATATAAAAAACCAACTTTCGCTAAAAAGACTGGAAAAGTTGTTTATTCCAATTTCAGTATTTTTAGATGAATACAAAAAAAGTTAATTTTTGTACAGTAGATTTATTTTATTTTTAAATTCTATTCATTGAAAATTCTAACATCAAAACTGATAAAACCTAAAGCAATATTATCTGTACATTTCATAACAGGCACAATTTTTTTTAAGCGTAAGAACGTATTATAGTTAGATTTATCATTTCTATTTATATACTAATGTTGACTCAGCTAATTTATATAATTTATAGTAAAGGGAATAGACCAAAATATGAGTTTTCTAACTTATTTTTATACAAAAAATTTATTTTGATAAATTTTAACGCATTTTATCCCTTTAAATTATTTTTTTACCCGTCAATGTACGCGCGTTCTTTAAGCGGATATTTAATTAAAAAATTAAATATGTTCGTAAGCACACAAAACATGCAAACATACATATGAAGGAACAAAGCATAGTAGATTATATAATTGAGAGTAGGGTGAATATATTAAACAGCTGGATTCAAAAAAAATGAGGAGAGCTTGGTTTGTGTTTTGTGAGGTTGTTTAAACTACATAACAGAAATTAGAATTCGTTGCAAAAGCATTACAATTAATTAAATATAAATAGAAAATTTTAATTGACGTATTGAAATACGTTAAAACTGATCACAGTGGTTACGCGAGCTAATTGCTAAGGCAATTTTAAGCCATCTAAAACAAGGAGTAGCTCCTATTAGTATAACATAAGGATCTGTGGCAGAAAAATAAAATATGTTTATATAGCATTTACATATATGACATGACATATGGAATATTCTGTTCAACAGACAATAAGCAGGACAGTTTGAAACTTTATGTAATGTTTAACTGTCTATTAAAGCAAAAAGCAATTTAAATTTTAAGCTTTGTTTTAATAACAGAAGTAAATATTTTAAGTTTTCTTGTCTACATTGTGGGAAACACGAATTGCAGAACAAAACAGTGGTTCTAATTAGAGTGTTACCGAACAAAGAGTAAAAAAAAAATTATAAGTAAGAAGTTGTAAACTCGGATAATGAGTACATAAATACCATACATAATTTTGACACTTCTTCAAAGTATAATAATGGATACACTTGGGATACACTTCTTGCGAAAATATGAAAAATTGATCTACAAATCACCCTAACTCCCAAGTGCTATATATAATGATTTTACTTATTCTGGCAGGCTTTATGCCGAATTATATTCTATTATGTGTGAGTTATCTCCATAAATTGCATTGAAACATATTCTCCATTATATTTGAGTAATGCCAAAAGTTAATGCAATCACTTCAAATTTCAATACCCATTATAGCGATTTCCAGCCATATTGATTTTTCACCTGACTTTATATCGCTGATATTGGCTTTTTAATTAAATTTAGGGCTTTTCTTAACCATAATACGGTGTAGGTGAATAACCTTTGATCCAAAGCCCATGTCCTTAACATAATTATTTCCTATTATTTGGTTGCCTATTTATTCATACATATATAGGTCAAGATAGATAAATTTTGAAAACAAAAATCTAATAGTTATTTTAGACTCATCGGAATCGAAAGATTAAATAACATTAAGGAGAAAATAATTTACTGACGATGTCAGGTCGGTCAAAAATCTATGTATATGAAGTAAGTCACACGGATATTCGAAAATTCTATATTATTCTTATATAGACGATATGTTTATTAATTTAAGACAAAAGATACACTGCTACTAGTAAACCACGCTCTCTCATTTCCATTTAGATAACTCACATATTGACCGATATATGCGGAATAAAGTCCCCAGAAAGTTCGACAATCCTTATATTACATATATGGAGGCTAAGGGAAGTATTGACCCCTATTTTGGTAATTTTTGGCCTTCAGACGTACTGTTAGGAGGAAAGGATACTTTCCTAATTTCATTTATGTACCTCATGCATTAACCGATATTTTAGGCAAAAAGTCAATATAGGTACCCATAGGCTTGAACAAATTCAATTAGCATTTGAAAGCAGACTATTATGACGCCCAAAACATTCGGAAGCTGAAGACAGCGTTCAATAGTAAGGATTGCATAAATCAAACCGAAGCCGCACGAAAATTCGAATGCTCACAGCCATATATCTGCAAAACGTTGCATATACTTATCATTAAAGGCAGAAAAAAGTAGCGTTGCCCAGGGTACACCGAAGAGCAGATAAGTCAAGTTAAATTACAATGTCGGTGTTCAAGAATTTGACTGGAAAATCATTGATTTTAGATGACGAGAGCTACTTTTCAGCCGCAAATGCCGGGCAACGATGTTTTTTACATAGACGATATGTCTATAACGCCTCCCGAGATATAATAAAGTACAAATTAAAAAAAATACAAAGTTATGCTCTACATAGCAGTTCTCCTAAGGGTATTTCTGAGCCATTCTTTAAACCAAGTGGACTGGTAATAAATGATGAGACGTGCATCAATCAATGTTTGGACAAAATTTTGGTTCCTTTAATACATAAACACCGTAAAAACGATGAAATCGTATTTTCTTCTCATTGTGCAAATGCGACATTGGAGTTCTTGGTCAACAAAAACATTTACTTAGTGCCTAAAGAAAAGAATCCGACAAACTTACCAGAGTGCAAGACAAGTCAAAGCTTTAGTGTAAAAAATGGTAGGAAGGCTCAAAATTTGAAGCAGCTGAGACGTTGCATCCGGAAGTACCTTAAGAAATTTGATAGTAACGGTGTACAACGTGCTTACTCAAATATCCGGGGGTTGCTGACAATGGGCCGTATTTTGAAGTTCATTAATTTTTTCGTTTTTAAAATATAACAATTATAATACATGGAATAGCTTACGCTTTTGTTAATAATATATTTGAGCAACGCTGAAATAAAATTAGTGCACATTTTTAGTTAGAATGCGTTAATTTAGTTTACTTCTGCTTACGAAAAACTTTACAAAAAACAAAATTGAAAAAAATCTCGAACGAACCAAAGCGAAATAACAAAAACTTATTTTACGTGGTCACGAGTGTATATACAATACAGTGGTAAATTTTCTTCCATTCGAACAATATGACCGTGCAACCGCTATCTTTTGATTCGCTGAACTATGGCAATGTTGCCGTATATCTCGTACTAATCCTCGCACCATTGACTGCCGTATTCGCCGTTACCAATGCGCAAAGAACCAAAAAATTTAATTTTAATTAAAAAATTTACAAATTTTCCACAAAACCTTTCTCTCGAACACTCCTAAGGCCGACTCATCAGATTATGACGAGAATAATGAGAGACTTATAGAGTTTAGTCCTTGTTCGTCGAGAGAGGACTTTACTTTTCATTTGCCTACTCTGTCCAAAGTGGCACTTGTTGCGATTCGGCGTTCGATTTCAAACTTGAAAATATTATTGGTGTTGATATGGTTTACAAGATAGACGAAGTGATCTACGACTTCAAAGTTGTGGCTGTCCACAATGACGTCTAAACCAAGTCGCGAATGCGATGACTGTTTGTTTGACGACAGGAGATATTTCGTCTTGTCCTTGTTCACAACCTGACCCATGTTCCTCGCTTTTTTATCAAGTCTGTAGAAAACAGAACTAACTCCGCGGGTTTTGAAGCCAATGACCTTCTCCATTTAGCTCTGCAGCTCGTATTATTTTCACCAGTAATAGATTGAAGAAGTCACACAATAGGGGGTCTTCTTGTCTGAAACCCTGCTTCATATCTGGTGTGATACCAAGCCATAGCGGCACAGAAGCTATTTATTTTCATTCGAAGGCGATTTTAAAATAGACAAAGAAATGGTTTGTATCGATCTTACTTTCCAGAATATGGCAGAAAACCGGTAAATAATAAATCTGAATAATCGGTTGTATAGCGGATTTATATTTTAGTTGTCCGATCTCGCCGATTGCGATAAATGATAAATAGAATGACAGCTTAGATGCCTCCCTCTTTTGTGAATTTGGCAGAGCACACTTTGGTTCTAATTATCGGGCATGCTTTCATCTGATCGATGTTAGGTCCTTGGAGCGTACGCACCTTAAAGACAATGGAAATATCTATCACAACATAATCGATCTTGTTTCAAACTTTTCGGTCTGAAGACAGCCAAGTGGCCTGAGATTTATTCTGCTGGAATCTAGTAATATAAGGCAAGCAGCCTTAACCCATTTGTAGAGGTTTCGTCACGGAGGCTGAATTTCCAACTATTGTACCAACAATGGTTTCTTTGCCAAGCGCAATTTTTGCATCGTGGTGGTGGGGGTCTTAATAAGCCCGCTCATAAAATATATATTTGATCTCTGATACGGATTGTGGCTAGACCCTCATCCACCCGAATGAATTCCAATCTCTATGCTAAATTACGAAATAACACTTCACTTCTTTAAATCTTAAGAAGCATTGTTGAAACTACTGAATTTTTTTATAAGTATTTTGTTCTTAGTAAGCTAAAATGCTAAAAGTACTAATCATGTTACTCAGATAAGCGACAAATAACAAGACTTTTGTAACTCATGCATCAAAAAAAGGCCGCTCATTGCGTTTCAGTAGTGGTTATCGTATCGTACACCCGACGTACAGTGGGCCAAAGAGACTCACATCTCGGATTAATTACGAAAACAAAAATAAGGCATCTTGAAAACCGAGCATTCTTCCTTAAAGTATACAAAATTCCACATTACTCAATTGAAAAATAGTTGGCAGTACCCAAAAGTGCTTATGTAATGAAATTGTGAACTTAATATTTATGAAAAATAAAATAAAATTAGGAATAAAGGTGCAGATCTTTCTTAATTATTTAAATTCAATTAATGTCAAGTGATTAAAAAAAAATGTAAAAAACTAACCATGAAGCCTTAAGTTGAGGTGGTTATTAAAATATTTTTCTAAAATTTGTAATAAGAAATATTAATTTTTTCAAATTTCGAAGTTAGTAGTTGAATTTAGTTAAGTTTCATTAGGGTAGTCTTTTTTCAATTTTTTTTTTTTGTATGTACAAACCAACTTTTCCATTGAAAGGTTTCGAAAAAGGCCCAACAATAATGTCAAAATACCCTACTGACCCTTTAATAATAATAATAATACCCAAAGATTACCGTCCCCCCGCCCAACCGACGCGAGGGGCGCAATCCGCGAACGAGCGGAATTAGCCGAGTCATAAAAGGCAAGAGAATTTTAAGCGTTGCGATCTTAAGCTGCTCAGCTACAGAAACAAAACTTTCAACAGCCAAAATTAAGAATTAGATTAAAGTTTATAATTTTTAAATGTTACTTGTTAAGAGTAGATAAAATAAGTTTTTTAATGGTAAAGAGTGAGTCTGTTAGATCAAATGTGCTGGAATGAGAATTGAAATCATGCCATACACAGCAAAATGGTTCGTTTAACTTAAAATTAAAAGTAAGGGTCTAAACTGCGTGGTAAAGCGAGCGGGAACGTTAAACGCAAATGATTTAAGGTAAAAAGTAAAAATTGTTTTTGAAGGGACTCTAACTTATCTGAATGGTTGGTTGGGGTTCCATACCACAGAAGCATACTCTAATATAGACCTCACCAGAGATGTAAAAAGAATTTTTGTGGTAAGCGGATCTCTAAATTCTTTAGACCAAYGTTTAACAAAACTAAGAGCGCCTTTAGCTTTAAAAACCGTGAAAGATGCGTGCAGATTAAAATTGAGTTTGGTGTCCATAGTTACTCCCAGATCAACAAAACATACTTGTTCCAACCTAAAGTTTTGTATTGCGTATGAAGTAGGATCTACAGCTCTACGTGAAAAGCACATCGTTTTGCATTTTTTTGGTTCAATGGCATGTTATTTCTATCACACCAAGAAACTAGGTTGTTTAAGTCTATTTGCAATTGACATCTTTCGCTATTCGAACTGAATGATTTAAAAAGTTTTACATCGTCAGCATACAATAAAACTTTTGAAAACTTAACAACAGATAATATGTCATTAATAAATAACAAGAACAGAATTGATCCCAAATGGCTACCTTGAGGAACGCCTGAAGGAACATTRATTATGTCGGAAAGAGTATCGTTAAATATGACTTGTTGAATTCTATTACTAAGATAAGAAGCAACCCAATTTAGAAATATTGGTTGAAAACCAAGAAGATCAAGTTTATTCAAAAGAATTGAATGGGATACTTTATCGAAAGCTTTACTAAAATCTATGTATATGACATCAGTGTTCTTATTCTCCCTAAAGCCCGTTGATATATGTGATACAAATTCAASCAAATTAGTTATTGTAGATTTCCCTTTACGAAAACCGTGCTGAGAACAAGAAATTAGTGGAGAGATCCGRAAGGTTATGTGGTCYGTTATAATTGGTTCAAAAAGTTTAGGTATTGCAGACAACTTTGCTATTCCCCTATAGTTTTCAATAGATGACCTAAATACACTCCTATGCAAAGGAATTATAAATGACTTTTTCCATATGGATGGAAATAAACCTTGCTTAAGAGATGAATTAAATAGTTTTGTTAGGGGTTGGTATATATATTTGGCATATTTGTTAAGAAAGCACGAGGGAATCATATCTGGGCCATAATTGTATGATTGTTCTAATATATTTAACTGATATAAGACGTCTAAAGAATTCAGCGAACATATTAGAAATGGTGTGATTGTTACTGGACATACTAGACTTATATTTACGTATAATATTATTTTTTACTTTATTTATATAATTATTATTACTTTATTTATATAATAAATATTTGGTTAAGTTCGGCAAATTGTCGGCGCAATTTAGAATATTAGTCAGCAATTAAACCAGTTTTTTTAAAAAAGTTTAAAAGCACGAGATTTTCTATTTTTTAATTTACATAATTCTTTCGAAAACCATAAATTAGAACTCATTTTATGAGTAACAACACACTTCGGAACATATTTCTCAAACAAGTTTAAAATAGTTTCATTAAAGTGGGAAGCACTAAATTCAATGTTGCCACTGTAATCTGGCCAAGTAACTTTAGAAAGTTCGTAATTAATTTTCTTAAAAGGGGTTACATGGGTTTCACAGTTTAAAAAAATCGAAATTTTTGTCTTATTAAATTCTATAACATCTCTAGAATATTGTCCTAAATTTTCAAGTTGATCCGACTAACAGTTTCCTTGAAAATGTGGACGCTCGAGGTCAGCTATAGGCTGAGGGCGCAGTAGGTGAAACTTTAAACACGTTTTTCCCAAAACTATGTCTTCAAAGTCGGTTGTCAAGATTTCTCGCGATCCGATCTTGATGGAATTTTACAGGAGATATCATTTACATGGTCTTGAAGGAAGGATTTTTTTTAATTACAACTATTTATTTAAAAAAATGTCCAAAAATTTTCATCGAAATTTGCATTTTTTTATAAAAACGTCTGCTAAAAATCCAATTTTCATTTTTTTTTTGTTTTCCTTCGTCCAATACCTAGATTTTTGTTTTTACTAAAACACGTACTTTTTATTTTTAGTTGAGATGATCCTGAAAGAAGTCGTGCTGACAACGCGGATGCACCTGCCATTTTGATATTTTTTTTTTGTAATTTTACAAAGTGTTTATTAAATATGAGTCTTTTAAATAAAATAAAAAAAAAATCATTAAAATATTTCATTTTTTTTTTCATTTCAGCACTTGAGAACCAAGCGAACGAAGTAACCTATCTTGGTATTCACCCAGACAGAAGGCTCACGTGGAGAAAACATATCTCTTGTAAAATACCTTGTATGAAGATTAGAGCTGCAAATTTACATTGCCTTTTAAGTAAAAAAAAGTGCTTTTATATAATGCGATCATAAAATCTATTTTGATGTATGGCATTCAGCTTTGGGGTACGACCTGTGCAACTAATATTAATATAATACAAATGTTCCAATCTAAAATGTTTAGACCAATCACGTGCCTTGGTACACGAGTAATGAAAATATCCATAAAGATCTTGGTATTCCTATGGTAAAGAAAGAAATATATATCTAAACTCCGAGATCACCTAAACCCAATGCTTTAGTTTATTCCTGCGCACTAAAAGGCAAATTATCACCAAAACAGCTCAATCACTTAAATGAGCTTGTCTAGTTTTTAAAGAGTTTTAAGATTTCACAACTTATTGTTGAGCTTTAAACAAAGCAGATCAAAATAAATAAAGCATCATGGGCTATCGGCCGACAGATGGAATTTATAATTCTGTTATATTGGAAGTAGACTTGCTTTTTTGTCCGCATTTGATCATTTTCGTAGTTTCATAATATAATGTATCGAATTTGGTTTACTAGGTGCTGATATTTACATTTTTTACTCAAGTTATCGCTTGCACGGCGGACAGGCAGTCGGAACTCATATCGTCATCGTGATTTCTATCTCGATTACTTTTAGGTGATATAATCAATCGTTAGGTGAACAAAACTTATACTTTTTAAGTGAACAAAACTTATAGTTTGTAGAAATATGTTGTGCGAATATAAAGATAATGATTTACACTTATATACATTGTACTCACCACCAAGTCATGGTATGCGTATAGCAACTTCTGAATGTGACAGTTTCTATCTTAAATTTTTTATAGGAGGTGATTACAATGATAAGCGTTTTGTGGGCTTACGTACTCTAAACCCAAAGGGTAGAGAGCTTGATAAATGCATCGTAAAGAATGATTTTAAAGCACTGTTAAGCTGTGAGCCCATTTACTAGGCGAGTGAACCAATTTGTGTTTCAGCGATAACACAGTACACCGTGTAGTTAATTACTCCTTATAAGGAAGGAATACTGTTCATCTGGATTTTTTGGCATGCAACAATCATTAATATTTTTTATTATTTAAAAAAAAAAATAACCACACGCCATTTTGTCAGAAATCTAAATTTTTATTGTTCTTTCATTAAATATTAGGTTGTCAAAAAAGTCTTGCGGTATTTTTTATTGAATTTTCAATCGTTCATATTTTTTTGATGACTCATGCCCAGCTCTTGATCGATGCTACGGCTGCTACTATGCCGGTCTCTTTCGACCAATTCAGCGATTTTATCGCAATTTTCGACGACAGGCTTTACGGAGCTGGGGCATCTTCAACCACCTCTACACCAGAACGAAAACGTTGAAACCATCGTTGTGCGGTGGAAATGGAAATTGTATCGGGTCCATAAACTGAACAAATTTTATTGGCGGCTTGAAATGCATTTTTGCCTTTATCGTAGTAGTACTGTAAAATTTGCCGTATTTTCTCTTTATTTTGCTCCATGTTTGCGACGCTATAACTCAGGAACGACTTAAAAAAAACGACAATCGATCAAACACGCGTAAAATGATCTTTCCAAAAAGGTATAGCATGACCCGATGCGACGAATAAAACTAGAACTACGCGCTCTCAGCGCCAACTAGCGAAAATAACACTAAAGAATCCACTATATTTTTAGAATTTAGGGTATAAAATAATCGAAACCGAGATAAAGGCCAAACGCCTTATTTGGTAAGAGAACCGAATTGAATTCTGTGCCATCATCTCATCGGTGGCAACATCGATCCCAAGGAAGCTAATATAGACTGTCAGGGCATAGCTTTCCGGCAAATGATATCAAGCTCGAAATTATCAATATATAAATCCTTCACTTACACATTGTCAAACAGGTTTCCGCCAGAAATTAGTACTCAGTGAAAAAAAATTGTTCGGTACTTGGTGAGCTCAACAGCGTTCGGTTTGTATATCATCCCCTAAACACGGATTTAGTCGGGCACTTCTTTTCTATTTCAAATACATATGTTTTATGTACATGTATGTATGGGTTTTATAGTCGTCAGCTTATGGTTGCTTCCGATTTTGTTGGCTTTTCCTTGCCTTGATTAAAACACGTGCTTCAACTTTTACCTAACCAATACTTTTATTTGGAAAGTGGCGTGTTCTGGGCGAACAKRTGTGAGAGAATAAAAATGGTGTGATCACTGTAAGAATGCGCAGAAGAATGAAAGAATAATGGCGGTTCTGTTAACTGCGGTGCAGATAAATTAATGAGTGCTGCCAAACCATCGAATTGATGGTGCTGCCCTTGGGTGTTAGGTGTGTTCGCGTACTACACTGCCACAACCAGCCCCCCTTTCAATCTGTGTGTGCTTACAGACACAGACGTTTAGGRAATCGAACTTTTCTTCCCAGGCGAGTTGTGGATTTTACTTGAGGGTTGCTGATCTCAGCTGGAGTAGGCMCTGCGTTCTCGTCGATAATGTTGTTGTCGTCGGTAAATGCCGCTTTCAGCCTGTCGATTGAAATTTTTCTAATTTTGTTTCGGATGTCCAGCGTGAAATGTTTCGGATGACGTTTTATTACAGCGAATGGTCCGTCATACGGCTGCTGCAGTGGTGGTCCAATTGCGTCGTTTCGCACAAAGACGTGCGTACATTGATGGAGTTCCTTTTGTATGAATGGTTTTATYTTTGWGTGGTGCGCCGTTTGCGTCGGTCGTATCGATTCCATTGCATGTCTGAATTCTTGCACAAACTCTGCTTCGTTTTGGTACGGCTTCAGTTCGGTAAAAAAAATCTGCTGGTAGTCGCAAGCTTTTTCCGTAAACTAGTTCCGCCGGTGTTGCCTGTATGTCCTCTTTAAATATCGATCGAAGTCCAAGCATGATGAGCGGTAACTCGATTGCCCAGTTTCGCCGATCTTTACATTTTAGTGCTGCTTTTAGTGTACGATGAAAACGCTCGACTAAACCGTTGCCTTGGGCATGATATGCGGTTGTGCGGAGGTGACGTATACCTAGTCTTTCGTTGASCTGCTTAAAAACTTGACATTCAAATTGTCGCYCYTGGTCCGTTGTAATTTTAGAAGGTACACCAAATCGCGTGATCCATGTTTCTATGAGYGTGGTGGCGACAGTTTCAGCCGTTATGTTTTTGATAGGTGCTGCTTCTGGCCATCGCGTAAATCTGTCGACGATCGTTAGTAAGTATCGGTAATCGTTTGAAGGCGGTAGTGGGCCGACTATGTCGATGTTAATATGGTCGAAACGTGACTCTGTGGTATCGTACCGTCCGGGTGTGGTCTTATTATGCCGCTGAATTTTCGATTTTTGGCATGGTATGCACTGCCTTGCCCAGATTGCAACGTCCTGGTGAATGTTGGGCCAGACGAATCTTTGTTTGATGAGTCGGGTAGTCGCTCGAATACCAGGATGTGCAATGTCGTGTGTAGCGTTAAAAATTGTTTTGCGACATGACTTCGGAATGTAAGGTTTGCATTTGTYGTTTGAGATATGGMAATATATCTGTTGTGCTGAATTGAGCACGGGCATCTTAGTCAAAATTATGCTGTAGYGGTCGTTSCCTKGAAGAATGGCTTTCAGTTCACTGTCCGCATTCTGTTCTGCCGCAATGACCTCGTAGTCGATAGGTTCGCGTTGCATTACGTTGATGCGTGAAAGAAAATCGGGTACTGTGTTTTCTTYACCCTTTACGTAACGTATATCAGTCGTAAATTGGCTGACGTAATGCAAGTATCGGAGGTGTCGTGGCTCTGCCTTTTCGGGTTTCTGYTTAAAAGCGAAAGTGATTGGTTTGTGGTCGGTGTAGATCGAGCWACATCTACCTTCGAGTTGATCGGCGAAGTATTTAACGCTTTTATATACGGCGAAAAGCTCTCTTGAGTATGTACTCCAATTACGTTGAGATGTTGTTAACTTGCGTGAAAAAAATCCTTGGGGCTGCGCCTCGTCGTTTTTTATTTGGTGCAGCACGCCTCCGATACAGTTGTCTGATGCATCGACTGATAGTGT
>NW_017537117.1:157058-170785 GCF_001853355.1 Bactrocera latifrons
AGATGTGAGAGAATAAAAATGGTGTGATCACTGTAAGAATGCGCAGAAGAATGAAAGAATAATGGCGGTTCTGTTAACTGCGGTGCAGATAAATTAATGAGTGCTGCCAAACCATCGAATTGATGGTGCTGCCCTTGGGTGTTAGGTGTGTTCGCGTACTACACTGCCACATATGTATGTATGTTTATACATATGTTAWAAGTATAATGGAAATTCCATCAAGTGCATACTACAAGGTAGGTATGAATATATTTATGTATGTACGTATAGATATATTTATGCAAAATTTGTAACATGCGCCCATTTTAAAAACTGATACATTTTTTCATGATTCAAAGAAGTCCAGCAGAAAATTATTGTTGTTTGCTGTACTTATAGATTTGCCCAAAGACTTACTCGTAGATTTACTTACAGTTTGCCCAAAGTTTCAAAGATTGGAACCGCTCAGCCATACCGTTTACCCGATCGTGATTGCCGAAGAACAGATTGTTCGTGTTGCATCAGATCAGTTGACACTGGCAGCAACTCGAATTGATTAACAATGTTGTYTATGCTGAACTGAATTGATTTGATTGCGTTTTTGGCACAACTCTTTGTTCTGATTTTATCATACTCGTTGCAGCCCACGTATGCACGTCTTCTTTTGTGTGACTTTTCCCATATGCATGCATATGGACTTCCATCGCAAATATAATATTAGCATAGGATTAATTATTGTACCCAATTACATTAAATCAGAGATGAACAAATTTTTAGACCGCAAAGTTAGCAAAGTGCGAAATAGATGAGGGAATATCAGTTTACGGAAGGAAGGGCATAAAAAGTTGCGAAAAGATCAATGACATTCCTCCGAAACTTGATGTTCATCACAGAATGGTTGCGGCATTGTACAGTTGTGTGAACAAAAATGGATAAAAGTTTTTTGCAGGTTTAGAGTTTCGCACTAATATTTGTTATACCCTGAACAGGGTATATTAAGTTTGTCACGAAGTTTGTAAAACCCAGAAGGAAGGGTCGGAGACCCTATGAAGTATATATACTATATAAATGATCAGTATGTCGAGCTGAGTCGAGCCATGTCCGCCTGTCTGTCCTTCTGTCTAAGACAWCGTTTTGAAATTTTGCATTTTCTTTACAAGAAACTGCTCATTTGTCGGAACTGCCGATATCGGACCACTAAACATATAGCTGCCATACAAACTGAACACAAAGTTACTAACAGAAATGCACCTATGAAGGGTATTTATCTTCGGTGCAACCGAAGTTAACGTTTTTTCTTGTTTTTATTTTCCTTTGTATGGTGGGAAATTTTAATCACTGTTAGGAGAAAATGTTATACATAAATTATACTTGTATCTAAAAATAATTTTATTTAATAAGAAAACAGCACATTTTAAAACTTCACAATACTATATTTTTGTTCCTATTTTGTTCACACCAACTGTTAATTATGATGACGCCAGTTGTAAAAATTCATTTTGGTTACAATTGAGAAATCTTTTCTCAAGTTTAAGGCTTTTATACGTACATATTCAAGGTAGTATTTTATATCTACATATGTATATAAAGAAAGAAACTTATGACCATAATACATACTATATATAAATATGTATATTATTTAAACATATTGCAGATCCATTTAATGAAAATGCTTACATACTGGTCTCTCAACCAGTATGCTTACAGCAGCTTTTTATGTCAGTCGACATCTCTGAATTAAATAATAGTCTATTGCTGACCACCAAGGCGACAATTTTTTTATTTTCTCGTCCAATTTAATTACACAGTCCAATTTCTCAGTTAAATCATTGTTGCTTCGTTGAGAAAAAGTCTTCCAGATCCTACATTTTTTGGCGTCCAACGTGAGGTTAGTGTTTTAAATTCGTGCTCTTGGACAACTCCGTTATTTTTCAATCTTTTTGTACAACAAATCTTAAAATATAGCTGAAATTATACCTTTTTATTATAAATTCACGAAAATCGCCTAATTTTTTTTTTAATAAAATGCCAAAAATCGACGTTTTAATTAGATAACTACCACGCCCACAAATCGTTTTTCATGATATAACGCTGTAATTTAGTACAGAGAAGCAAAGTAGCAAGGCAAAATTTTTTGAAAAAGTGAGCGTGCCCCCACTCTCTTAGATGTTTAATATACATAACTCCCAAACCGCTTAAGCTACAACATACAAATTTGCTGAATACATATCCTATAAGAACTTTTACCGACAGTGTGAAAATGGATGAAATCGGAGGATAGCCCCATAAAACGGTACCTGCAGTTGACTTTTGATCGAAAATGTCGATTATATAACTGAAATTAAGGGATAATCCTTTTCTTATAATGGTATATCTATATGTCAAAAATGGGTTGAATCGGAGCAATACTTCCCTTAGCCCCCATAGGTTTTTATTTTGCTGTCTGGATAAAACAATTAAAACTCTGTTTTCTTAGCTATATAATTGTAAAATATACTCAAACTTCGTATCGTTTTCTAACTTAATTGAGATTTTAGTGATTGAAATATTTACCGAGCATAATTGTAAGAGAGGTAAACGAAATTTCCATCTAAAAGCTTTCCGCAATACCATAAGCCGATAGCGACCTAGTATAAGTATAATTTTCATATATGCATATTTAGTTGAATTGATTAAAAAAATAACCTTCATCGATCCAGCAAAGGGCACCCGACCTTTCCAATAGTCGATCCAACACCAGGATTTATCAAGAGAATGAAAACCTTAACAGGTTTTGTGTTACCATCACACTGTATTTGTGTGTTTTTCTTCCTCTTCTTTTTTATTTAATCGTATGATAAATATGTTTGCATGGAAGAGGCTGTTATTGTGCAAATTAGTCGTGTTAAACTTTATGATTTAAGCCTGCTTTAGAGGCTTCAAAAATCGTTTTTTTTTAAGAGGGAAAGAAATAATTGATTAAAGCGCATTTTTTAGTTTATGGCTATATATTTAAGCATATATGAAATTTTTGATATTCTGCAATTGGGAAGCAATTGGCCGATGCATCTCGCATGTGCATTTGTCGGACGGCGGAAACAAAAAATTCAAAAACTTCATATTTTTTAATAATTTATCTCTTGTTAAACTAAGAAAATTCCAAAAAAAAGTTTCAAATTTTAAATTTTTTTTTAAAAACCGAAAAAAAGTGGTTTTTGACCAAAAAATTTGACTTTATGTTGTTCAAAAATATGTTCAAACTTGACTTAGTTCTTTCTTCTTCCTAGCTTAAATAGAAGATAATTTAATGATGTTTAGTTTTTGTTTATCCCGCCCGCCAATTAAGAAAAATCATAAAAATGAAGAACCGAGAAATCTCGCGTCAAAGTTTTCGCTTTTTGCCCAAGCGCTAATATATCTGCCAGACGCTCGGTCAGTATTTCCCTTTTAGCTTCGAAAACATTACGACATAATTTTGAGGACATATCTTTACATTATTTTTAAAGAGATTTAATTTAAAAAAATCGATTTTTTAATCTTCTAAAGTAGGCTCCCCTCGTAAAGCTATTTATGCTTTATTTAATTTAAAAGAAATATGTAGAAATAACTTGGTGAAGCTGTAGTGAATATAAAAACAAGTATAAATCCACCCGTTACAAAAACTTTTAGAAGTGTTATCAATCTTTTTTGTGGTATTAGGTTTTTCAACTGTGTGGAACCAGTGGAATTGACTACAATATCCAAAAACAATAACTACTACCAAGCATGAAAATTACATTTTATTTGAGAAAAATATTGATAGAAAACGGAAAATGGCTAAACTATTTTACTTATATAGATATTTAAATTATTTTAATCAGTTATTCTGCACAAATACATACATAGAAAAGTGAAACATTTGTTGAGTTAATTTTGTATGCCAGCTATATGACATAGTTGTCCGAAATCGGCGGTTCCGACAAAAGACCATGTTACTGGTAAGAAAAGAACGTGCACAAAATTTCGGATCGATATATCGAAAACTGAGAGACTAGTGCAGGCATATACAGGAGTGATAGAAAGACAGACGGATATGGCAAATTCGATTCAGCTTATCACGCTAATCGTTTATATATACAATATAGGGTCTCCGACATTTCCTCTTAGGTGTTAAAAGCTTAAGGTGTGGTAAACTTTAAGGGACCGTTTTGCTTCTTTTCAATTATTTGTGTATCAATCCATTGCGCACAAATACGGAGTTTATAATATTTAAAAGCTCCTTAACAACAAAGATATCGAGGGATGCGCCTCTCCATATACGACCGCCATTATGGTCGCCTGGATGCAGTGATACGCAGATGAGGAAACTTCAGACCTGCCAAAATACTACACTCCGGACCACGATGGGATGCGTTTTGAAGTCTCCCATAGAACACCTCCATATTGAGACGTTTATGCTCGCAGTTAAGGAGCATAATGAACTCCTCTCCAAGCAGTTCCTGCTGGGATGTTTTCGTAGAAATCACCCTTCCCGCCATTTGCTTGGAGCGGAACCGCCTCTTAGGAGCATCAAAAGGTCTTTCTTTGACTACGTCGACGACGTCGTACACTACGCCGACCGGACTTCGGACGCAACTGACTTTCAACAGTTACTGATCGCCATTCAAGTGGGGCCATTAATACCTTCACCAACTCCCTTCCGTGAATGGAGTCAAATCATCACTACTTCGATCTGGATATTGTAGCAGGTTAAACTCCTACTTATATAGAATAGAACCTGACATACCCAATGTATGTCCTGCATGCAACGAGTCTCCGCATGATACTGATCACCTCTTTGCATGCTCTACAAACCCCACTCATCTATCACCCTCCTCGCTTTGGTCCGACCCCATCGAAACAGCACGTTTCCTGGGCTTGCCACCTCCACGATGTTAAAATCGTTCTTAGCGACTTTAACGCCAGGGTGGCAAAAAACGTATCATTAGGACTAAGGTCGGTAAATTCAACCTTCACGATGAAACATCCCCAAATGGGTTGAGGCTGATCGACTTCGCTGGGGTCCGAAATATGGGTATCTATAGTACTCATCGAAAAGTCACCAACCAGATTGACACGTATCCAGTGTATTAGACGGGCGTACGCTCCGGGTCCTAATATCGACTTGGGCCACTATCTTGTTGCAGTCAAAATACGGATCCACATCTGTGCAGCAAAAAAAAGCACGCCAACAAACACAAGGAAGTTTCGACGTCGAGAAGTTGCAATCACAACAGACTGCCGTACGATTGTCTACTCGACACGCACTCCTGCTCTCTGAGAGACTCGGTATAAGGAAAGTGTGAGACGGCATTGCAAACTCCTTACGTACAGCTGCAAACGAAACCATTGGTTTTTGGGAAAATGCAAAAGAACAGCTGGTACGACGAAGAGTGCCGTGTCGCAGCGGAGAGAAAACAGACTGCCTAACTCGCAACGTTACAATCGATCACAAAACGTGCGGGGTGGGATAGATACCTCGAAGAAGATACCTTCTTTGCCCACCTTGGCGTTAAAGTCGCCAAGCTCGATTTTGAAATCGTGGCGGAGGCAGCTCTCATAAGTGCTTTGCAAGCACTCATAAAATGATTGATGATGTTGAAGAACCTCGCTTTGATGCGGATTGTGGCTAGACGTTCATTCACGGGGTGAATGATAGTACTCGGCGACGGAATCCACAAATGCCACAAGGACCTACTCGTCTCTGTCCTTGTCCCGTCCATCGCATTTCTTGGACGGCGGTGATGTCAGCCTTTATTTTTACGAGGACATCAACCAGCTGGGCAGCGGCATCTTCCCAATTAACGGACCGGACATTCCAGGTGCATGCCCTCAATTTGTACTGCTTATTTCGTTTCCCATGGTCGTCATCAAAAGTGGGGTCTCTCATCCGAGGCTGTTGTTGCATTTTCATTGGGTTGGTTTTTTTACGTGGCGGGTCCCAAACCCAGCGCACAAACCTATGCAGGGAATGTTTCGCCTTCTCACTTTACCTCGCCTTCAAACGGATATTCTTAGGCTACCCAGAGTGAAAGTATAACGACAGAAGAAGGCATAATCGATGACGATGGACCAGATGTTGCATTGCCCGACCACAAAGAAGTCAATTACCCTCCTGAAGAACAACAAAGCGGTGGGGGCCGATGGATTGCCGGCCGAGCTATTCAAACACGACGACGAAGAACTGATAAGAAGCATGCATCAGCTTCTTTGTAAAATATGGTCGGACGAAAGCATGCCCAATGATTGAAATTTAAGTGTGCTTGGCAGAATCCACAAAGATGGAAAAGCCACAATTTGCTCAACTACCGTGAGATAAGCCCCCTAAGCATCGCATATAAGGTTCTATCAAGCGTATTGTGTGAAAGATTATAGCCCAACTGTCAAGAAACTGATTGGACCTTATCAGTGTGGCTTTAGACCTGATCAATCAACAACCGACCAGATTTTCACCATGTACCATATCATCAACAATACACAGATTTAATCTTCAATAATTGAACTATTTAAAGTGCGTGTTTCTTTGATTTATAATGAATTTTACACACATATTTGTAACTTTTAAACAACTATCATTTCACCTATTCGGTTCTATACATTTCTTTTGTATTAAATACTAGGGCAAAAATAACTTTCATTCCATACTTACTTTCATTTAAATCCATTTATTCATACAATAAGAAAATGGTTGCAAGCAAGTAAAAAATAAGTGTTACCATATTTTAACTTTTTCACATACACAAATGGTCAAAATAATGAGTACATACGCCCGTGTAACATTGAATGCCTAATAAATTCTTTTTTATTAAGTTTAAAGAAAAATAATATCATATTTCATCAGGAATTTCATAAATGCTTAAATTTCTAGCATATAATAAAAAGTCTAAAAAATGGCTGGACAAAATAATTAGTATATCAGGTATCTGTGAATAAAAAAATGTATCAGTTTGATTTTTTTGTTTTCTATTTGATTTTTATTTACTTCTTTCATCAATATCTAGTATATCCGCCATTATTTTCAATTCCTTTTGAGATTCGTTTTGGCTTACTGGAGATAAGTTTGAGGCACGTATCAATTGGAATCTCATTCCAGGCTTTTTAACAAAAATGCCATAACTGATCCTTATTTTGGAACTATTGTTTCCCAATCCGCTACTTTAGCCTTTCGTGTAGCAATCAAAAATCTTACGTTACGCCATTGGAAACAATTAAAGTCGAGGTTGAGCTCCTTAGACATGCTGTTCGAGGTGTTAATAACATAAAAAGTCGCATTACTAAGGAGCCACAGATAATACTAACGGGGAAATTTACAACGTAAAATATATTGGGAACGCTGTTGTTAATATAGAATCACCAAAGAAGTTAAGCGATATCGTTCAATGTTTTCGTTGCCAGGAATTCGGCCACACAAAATCATTTTGCAATAAAGAATTTAAATGTGTTAAATGTTCGCTACAACTCCCAAGTGACAAGTGTCCAAAAGACAAAAACATTCCAGCTAAATGTGCTAATTGTTTCGAGAACCACGCTGCCAGTTATAAAGGCTGCATAATTTATCAAAAAATTATGTCCAACAAAAAGTGTGCTACCAATGTTTTCGATAAGAGCCAATCTCAAAATAGCCGATCCAATTATAGCAAGCCAAACTTCATGCCAAGTAGTCAATTAAATAACTTAAACCTCAACAACAAGCAGCCAACTTATGCTCAGGTAGTGGGAAATGATAATATATACAATAAAAGCGATGCAATGTCCAGAATTGAAAAACTTCTAGAAAAACAAGCTCAGCAAATAAGCAATTTACTTAATACGATAATGCTCTTTGTAAATAAATTATGCATGTAGATTCGTATAGACATATGGAATACTAATGGACTTTCAAGTCACTATAATTAATTAAATTGATTCCCAAAATCTCATAACATTGACATAATGCTAATTTCTGAGACTCACTTTACTAGAAAATCATATATATTATATATGTATATAAAAGGGTATGAAATCATAAATACTAACCATCCGTCTGATAAGGTGCAGCAGTAATTGTTAAAAACACTCTTAAATTTAAAAAACTTGATAACGTGAATTTAGTAAATATACAAGTTGTAGCTATTCAACATAGCAGCGGTGTACCTATCTGCACTGTTCGTGTTTAAATTAGATTACTATAAAATATGCTTTCAAAATCTCGGTAACCACTTTATTGCTGCAGGGGACTATAAGCATCCTTGGTGGGGATCTATACTGAGTAACCTCAAACGAACTGAGCTATTATATTTCAATGTATAACAAAGTTCAATTACTCAACTATTTCTACCGGAAAACCTACACTGAAAACTTGAAAAAGAGACGACCTCCAACTCCCCATTAAGGAAAGCTTTGATATAAAATCTATCATTCGCCAATAATTGAAACTTTTGTTACTACTGTGTTAAGTATGGAAAAACCATACAAGATTATTACGCAAAATACGGATATAGCAGCATTTAGAAACTGGCTTGTGAATCGAACTAGTTTAGATATACCCTTAAAATCTGGCGATGAGATTGACGCAGCAGTTGAAAATCTTACAAATGACTATTCATGAAGCGGCATTTCTTTTCACTTCACAATCAAGTGTTAATGAAGTTAAAAACCCATTATGTTCCCCTTGAATTAAGATGGCTAATAAAAGAGAAAAGATTACTCAGGAAAGGATGGAAAATTAGTCGGAGTCCTCTTGACAAAAGAATTTTGAACAAGACAACCAATGATTTGAAGTCCAACTGCGAGAAATAAAAGATCAAGAAACATCAGAGTATGTAAGGAATTTAGATCCCCAGGCAAACAACCCTGAACGTAACGTATGGAAGGCAACCAAATATCTAAAGAGATCCACTAGGAGAAACACGATTATAGAAAAAGTTATGGTCACAGGTGCAGAGATAACCAAGAGAGCTTACCATTTACATTCAGTTTTTAGACCAAACGTAATTCCAGATAATGAAAACACTACTGAAGTACAAAACTTCCTAGAATTGCCTTGCCAGATAAGCCTGCCTATTCGAAGAATTTCTGCTAAAGGTAATGACTGAGATGAAGAAAATTAAACTTAAAGATCGCCTGGTTTTGATAACATTGATGGTCCTACTTTTAGACACCTGCCCCAAAAATGTGTCAGACTACTTACTTACATCTACAATGCTATCCAAGTCAATGGAAATGCACTGAAATAATAATGATTCCAAATCCCAATAAACCGGAGCACAGCCTTCTTCAAACCGTCCAATTAGTTTACTGGTGACCTTCTCTAAGATATTTCAAAAGATATTTTTAAAGAGAATATTACCTGTTTTAGAGGACCAAAACATATTACCTGAAGACCAGTTTGGGTTTTGAAGGGGACATGGAACTCCTGAGCAATGTCATCGAATTGTTAAAATTATCACAAGTGCTTTCAAATATAAACAATAGAAGTAAATACACAGAAATCTGTTCAAATAACGTTTACGTTAAGGACTGAGAAACAACAGTATGGACGTTAGACGCTTAAAACGAACTCACATTTTAGATCTTCCATATAAATTTTAAGTAGTTTTAAGAAGTTTAGGCAAATAAAATAACTTAAGAATATATTGATTAGTCTCAATGGAAAACAATCAATCCTGTCACTATTAATGTATTTAAAAAATTAGCTGATTGTCAATTGATAAATTAATAGATTGCAAATAAATATACTCGTTGCATGCAGGATATACATTGGGTATGTTAGGGTCTATTCTGGTTAAATAGGAGTTTAGCCTGCTACAATATCCAGAACCAAGTTACCCTAGGGTCAGCATTTGACTCCGGGAAGGAAATCATCTTCACCTTATTATTCCCGTCCTGCTATATCGTCCGCAGATGATGGAACGATGGGCTGTACGAAATATACGGCGACATTGACATAGTTCAGCGAATCAAGAGGCAGCGGCTGCGCTGCTAGATCATCTTGTCCGAATGGAAGAGAAAACTCCAACTTTGAAGGTTTTCGATTCAGTGGAAGCAGCGGAAGAGAAATAAGTTCACTCCGTTGGAGAGATCAGGTGGGGAAGGACCTGGCTGCACATGGTATCCCGAATGGGCGACGAATAGGGAAAAGAAGAAACGACTAACGCGATGTTGTTAACTCGGCTGACAACTAGGCAGATATGGCAATAACATTTATTTGCCAGTATGCAACCCTATTCTTGCAGTGCTAATGCAGTGAATTTAACTAAAACAAAACAATTGAAATAAAGCTTTATTTGCAATAAATATTAAAAAAATTTATATACAAAAACGTTATAATGAAGTGTTAGTAAGTGAAAAGTGCATAATATAAGCGAAAAAGTTATTCACAATAAACAAATTATCAATTTAAAAGTTGTAAATTTTTTAACTTTAAACGCAAATATCTTTAGAACTATCAGTCAGCGGCAACTATATATATATATTTTCGTGATCTGGAGAACGTCACCTTTCCAGTGATACCCATTTTATTCTAAATCCCAGCCCGAATAACTTTTTCACTTATATTATGCACTTTTCACTTACTAACACTTCACTATGAGGTTTCTATATATTAATTTTTTTAATTTTGAAGCGCGGCGCGAAAAAAAATAACCATTGCAACCCTTTTCTTATTGTGCAAATGCACAGAATTTAACTAAAATAAAATAATTAAAATAAAGCTTTATTTACAACAAATATTAAAAAAATTAATATACAGAAACCTCATAGTGAAGTGTTAGTAAGTGAAAAGTGCATAATATAAGTGAAAAAGTTATTCGCAATATACAAATTATTAATGTAAAAGTTGTCAATTTTTCAACTTTAAATGCAAATATCTTTAAAACTATAAGTCAGCGGCAACTATATATATATACTTCAGTCATTCTGTGTTCCTGGTTGTGTACGGTTGATTTCTTTCATATCGCGCCCACATATACATACTCGCTGCATAACTTCTCGTTACTTAGTGTACGGGCAATTTAACCTAACTTTGACATTTTGTGCTTCAATTCGTTACATTTTTCCACGTGTTTTTTTTTTTTTAATACTTTTTCTTATAAAGTTAAACCCACATTTTAATCGGGTAAGATCATAAACTCTTTCGCAATGCCCCCTGGGGCCAACAAGCTGGGGGATAATAGGTTTGCCCTATTATCCTCGGGTCCTAAAAACAAGAGGAAAAAGCCAGAAAATTCAACGCTGGAATTCTTCCCGGAATTACCTATTTCTAAGAAGGATGATTCCAAGTACCTCGTAATCAAATCATAGGACGCCAGAAAACCTATTGCATCCACTTCTTGCTTTGCAGATTCAGGCCATAAGCAAAGATATTAACAAAATCACATCGCTTCGTGACGGCAGCCTACTTTCTTTAGTCAAGAACCAAAAAATCGCTGACAAATTTTTACAAACCAAACATCTTCCCAGAGCTGGTGCTGTTGATATATCTCTTCACAACTCTCTGAACTCAGTAAAGGGTACAATTTACGCTCCATTTATCTGTCAGCTTGCTGATGACGAAATAATTGATGGTCTAAAAGATCAAGGTGTATCCGATGTTTATAAATTTACGAAGATAAACAATGGTAATCGTGTACCTACTGGTCCTTTATTATTAACTTTTCATAAATATACTTTACCTAGTCGTATTGAAGTTGCCTGGTGTATCCCCGATATCCGTCCCTACTATCCTAATCCCATGCGCTGCAAAAATTGTCAGTTGCTGGGTCATACTGCTAAGCGATGTAATAAGACCCCATCTTGTGCTATCTGCAACCCACCCCCAAATCATACCCTTCCCACTGAATGCTCTAGAGTCAAATATGCTAACTGCGATGGTGAACACCCTTCTTCCTTTAACGCCTGTCCAAAATTTGTCCAGTCTAAAGAAATACTTAAAATTAAAACTATCCACAAATGTTCGATGCGTGAAGCCATCAATGTATACAAATCTCAAATGCCTTATACTCCCTCACCATTCTCCTATGCTAATGTAACTGCTTCCAACAACAATACTCACTCAAAAAATACATCAACATCGAAAAAACTTCAAACACAAATAATTCTAATGACAACATTAAAGCTACAACTTCAAACAATAATTCTTCATTGCCTACCAACATACACTCAATCCATAATGATTGCCCCAAAACCCCTTCTCCCTCCGTCTCTTCCCTATACAATTCTCCCTCTCCATCCTTCTCACCCCTTTCCACAACTACTTCTCCGACCACTATAACCCGTTCCACAACTTCACCTATACCCTCCTGCCATCCACAATTACATACCCAAGTATTCATAGATACATAATACTAGATATTAAATTCCAATTAAAACTTACATTTTTTATACGTATGTACATACTTTAATTTTCTTTATTTTTTTTTTCTTTTATGTTAACTTTTCTTCAATGGAATATTAATGTTTACATTAATAACTACTTTGAACTTGAAATTTTAATTAAAAAATATAACCCCTCTGTAATATTATTAAACGAAACACATATTGCAAACAATATATCCGCTCATACTCCAAAAGCCTATGCTGGTCACTTTTATAACCTTCCATCCGTTACATCAAGCAAACAAGGTATTGCAATCCTGATTAAGAGAAGTATACCGCATAATATTCTCCCAATATCTCCTTCGAATATGTCTTCCGTTGCCATCGAAATTTCCTCCCCCCAAAAAATCATAATCATCTGTGCATATTGCCCTCCTCACCAAACTTTTACTTCAGCAGACTTCTTTAACCTTTTCCCTTCCGGCTCGACTCCTTTTTAACTGGCTGGTGACTTCAATGCCTGGTGCCCTCTTTGGGGTTCTTCTTCTACTAACTCCAGGGGCCGCAATATTGAGGATGCTGTCCTCTGTTCGGACTGTGTTGTCCTTAATGACGGTTCCCCTACCCATTTCTCCACTCATTCCACCTTCACCCATATAGATCTTACAATTTGTTCCACCTCACTCTCTCCCAAAGTTGTTTGGCATTGTATAGATAATTTGCATGGTAGCGATCATTTCCCTTGGTGGGATAGTGAGCTATCTTCTCTTAGACTGCATAAGCAACAAACATGGCATCATTTCAAACAAAACTGTTCGTCATCAAACCTTGTTGCTTATAAAAAAGCTAATGCCATTTTCAGAAGAAAAGCTAAGCAACCAAAAGTTAAATCTTTCCAGACATTTACCAGCAGCATTAATTCCTCTTCTGACCCTAAAATGATTTGGTCAAATCTAAGAAGCCTATCTGGCAATATTTCTTTCTCTCCTATTCTCTCACTCAACTCCTATCAAGGCAATCTACTCTATCCACAGGACATAGCTTTAGAATTCGCCAAATTTTTCTCGTCAAACTCTTCTGATTGTAATTTCTCCTCTGAATACTCGTCTAATAAGCACTCTTTACTTGCCTATAATTACGTTTCATCTGCTTTATCCCCTTCAGCCGAATATCTCGACTCACATATAAGAATTCTGCCGTTACAACAACAACAACAACTCAGATATATCTTAATAAAACTCAAAATAGCTCTTTCAGCGGTTAAAGGTTAAACGCCTGGGTTAGATAAAGTTTCCTATCCCATCATCAAACATCTTCCTTCTCATCTCCTCAAGCGACTTATCAACCTTTACAACAATATTTATCGAACTGCCACCATACCCCAAATCTGGAAAACCAGTGCAATCATTCCTATCCTAAAACCGGGCAAACCTCCATGCGAAGTTACCAGCTATCGT
>NW_017537117.1:173007-185571 GCF_001853355.1 Bactrocera latifrons
CACGGGTTGTGTTTAGTATCGCGCCGGTTAATTTTGGCTCGCCGTACCTAAACGAGAGAACCAAATGGAAAATTTTAAACACGCATGTATGCTTAAATTATCGAACTTTGTTTTAAATAATATTTTATAAAAATCGGTTCAYAAATTTTTCCACAAATTCACTTTAAAAAATGCTATTTTTTGCAAAATTCTAAATATATGCTAGTGTATTTTCATCTGTTTTGAACAACATCACTTTTCCAGTGATACCTATTTTATTCCCGGAATCCGGGGATGCTATTCTAAATCCCAGCCTTTTGCTCGTTTGCAACCTTATTGTAGAAAAACGGATTTCAACTAAAATTTAATGTGGAATAAAAGTTATTTTTACACTATTTAATATTCAATACATGATTAGAAACGAATTAGTGAAATATTAGTGGATATAAAAGTTTGAAATATAAGTGTTAAGTTCATCAATAGTTTAATTAGTTGAATTGAATTGACAGCTTTTTACATTTTTCTTAACCTGGAGAAACTCTTCTATTCCTAGATACCTATTTTAACCCCGAAGTCGGGGATGCTATTGTACATCCCAGCCCGCACAATAAAATGTAAAATTTGTTTTAATATACATACAAACTAACAAATAGAAAAATGTTAACTGTTGGCACACGACCTAAGATGCATACAAAAAAATAAGTATTAAACTAATTGACCTTGTCTTAAAACGCTAATTTCACAACCCGATTTTTCCGTTAATTCAAAATATGATTTGTGTGTTACATACCTAATTTCACATTACACTATGGAAGTTTAAAAATCACATAATTTTCTAATTTTAGATTAAGATCAGTCTATATGTATTTAATTTAAGACGTAAACAAAGACTTAAACAAAGCTCAATTATTGATGAGCAAAAAGCGATAAGATATACACTATTTATCGAAAGATCATAACCATAATCGATCAGAAACTCCTTTCCATTATTTATTTTCATTCACATTTCTCCCCATATTAGTTCAACCAGTATTTGGTTGTCACATACACACTCTATATAAATTGTATTTATAATATAAATTACGCTCAAATATGCATTCCCTATTAAAATAATTGCAATACCGGAGCAAATTTCTAAACAATATTTACAGCCCTATTCTCGTGGCCTCACAGAAATCACCACTCTCGCTATTGTGTGGTTATTGTGAGTTGTGAGGTTGGCACAATTCCGATTTCTTTGGCGCCACGATTTGAAGATACCGTTGGAAAGAGGAAGTGCACTTGATTAAAAAATATATAAAGTTATAGGTACCGCAAACGCTTAGTTTACGAGATATTCGACCTTAAAATTGAAAAATTCGCAAAATTCGAACATTTCCAGAAGCTATTTCACCACATTAAACATACTATATTCACATTTTTCACTTCAAATTAATTAAATCACTTTTAAATAATCCACATTTTGCACATTTAGCAGGTTTTTACCTATTCGCTGAAATTCCTCTATTCTTGCATATGGATATTTTCTTATTTCAATTTAGTACGAAAACTCAATACAGTACGAATACAGTACGAAAACTCAGATTTTGTTTCAATATGAGTGCATGATAACCAAAAAATATAACTACTTTATATCTAAAACTCATATTTTAAAGGTAATAATATATTCATCGTCACCTAAAATACATAACAATGTATCATCAAAAATAAACGGAAATCGCTGACAGATATTATAAACAAAATGTATCAATTTTATAACGAAAACTCAAATTTTAAAAATAATAATAGTCGTCACCTAAAATACAAAATAATGTATCATCAAAAATTAATTGGAAATCGCTGACAGATATAATAACTAAAAATTATCCATTTTATAAGGAAACTCAAATTTTGTTTCAATGTGAGTGCATGATATCCGAAAAATATAACCACTTATTTTTATTTATATTTTTATATTTTCTATATTCTAACGCAGAAAGGAGTATTACACGAAAGTACTTCAGTCACCCCGGGTATTAGCTCGGGCAGGGTTCTTTTTTAGAGCGCAATCAATAATATTGTGAGATGATTTTATTATAGTATAAAATTGAAATATGAATATAAAAACGTTATATTCTTCTTCTTCTTAAGTGTCGGAGACACCGCTTACGCGATTATAGCCGAGTTAACAACAGAGCGCCAGTCGTTTCCTCTTTTCGCTACGTGGCGCCAATTGGAAATTCCTAGCGTAGCCAGGTCGTTCTCCACCTGGTCCTTCCAACGGAGTGAAGGTCTTCCTCTTCCTCTGCTTCCCCCGGCGGGTACAGCGTCGAATAMCTTCAGAGCTGGAGTGTTTTCGTCCATTCAGACAACATGACCTAGCCAGCGTAGCCGCTATCTTTTAATTCGCTGAACTATGTCAATGTCGTCGTATATCTCGTACAGCTCATCGTTCCATCGAATGCAATATGCGCCGTGGCCAACGCGCAAGTACCATAATCTTTCTTTAAATATAAATCTCATATTATTCATATATTCATAAATGTATGTACATATATGGAAAAGTGTTCACATATTCAATTTCAGTTTGAAAATTCTTCTTTATGGTTAATAAAGAAACAAAAATCAGTCGAAAGTACAAACAAAGAAAACGCTGTGAAACGCTGAAAAATCCTGCACACGTGAGCTTATTTCAATGCTGAAGCTTAGTATCCAGCTCTCAAGAAATGTAAAAATTCGTAGGATTCACGATTTTTCAATATCGCTACAGAGCTGGAGTATTTCCGTCCATTCGGACAACATGGCCTAGTCAACGCATCCACTGCCTTTTAATTCGTTGCATTATGTCGCCGTTGCCGATGCGCAAAGAACTATAAATCTTCCGCAGAAAACTTCTCTCGAAAACTCGCAACGTCGACTCATCAGTTGTTGTCATCGTCCATGCCTCTGCATTATATAGCAGAACGAGAATAATGTATGATTTACAGAGTTTGCTTTTTGTTCGTCGATAGAGGACTTTACTTCCCAATTGCCTACGTAGCACATTTGCCAAAGCTTTTTAAAATCTCCCTCTCCCGTTTCCCACTCCGCCTCCACAAAAAAGGTAGTTTTTTGATGATTATTCAACTAAATCAAAAACTGATTTTAATAAAATTGATTTACTTTTGCATGATAGTTTATTTGACTGGTGATAAAAGGGTCTAAGCTCCAAAGAAATCGTTTTAGTAAATCCTGATTTGTAGCGATTCGGTAGTTCTATTGTGTATGATGGAGTCGATACATCTTAAGGTTCTTATTGCTTCACTCAGCAGATTCTTCTTAGAGCTCTGAAATTGAAACTGTTGCATATTGAACAACATCGGGAGCGATGTTATGACTGATGAAGGAGATAATACCAGGAATAATTTGAAGTTAAATCAATTGCAGGATCTACTGCAAATCTAGGATTTATTAAACTGATTCCTTTTGAAATTTAATTCTAACATGACGGTAAAAGCGGGTGGACAAAGGTGTGCAGTTTTTCGAAATTTGTTTATGCTTTTCATCATTTTGCGATTTTATTATCAATTATACAGGGACATATGTCGTGATAAATAAGTTAGTATCTTCCAAATTTGTATTTTCAAATTTCTGTTTATATTACTTCTGACCAGAATTGCCATCAAAGCCACATATTCCTATTGATAACAGGTAATTAGAGGACTCATTTCGTTCATTTGTGAAGAAATGTGGTGCAATAATTTTTTTTATCAGAGCTTGATAATCAGATTCTGAGACCTTTATTTGCTCAGGATAACTGTTTTGCTATAAAACGCACTCACAGCAGGGTAAAAATTGCGTTATTGAAATATCAATTTTTGCGTTAATGAAACTTCTAATAAGTACTCTATTAAATTTGCTTCGGTGATAACACACATTTTCTAAACACCAAAATTCAAAAATATATTATAATTTTATATATAGGCGTGAAAGTTTACATCGATATGATGTGCCTAAATAAAAGTACGTATAAAACAAAGTTTTAAATGAAAAGCAAAGCTCAAATATTTATATACATATGTGTATGTTAAAAAAAACATAAAAAACAATAAAAAATTCACGAATAGAAAGTGGCAAAAAGTTCCAGCTGAAATCAAAAGCATAGACTTAGCAAACATTAACTGATATAAACAAACTTGTTTAATTTGAAGGCGAGACAGGGATCACAACTTTTTGTACACCTTAAATCGATGTATAAAGAAAAACATCCCACTCAAAGGGCACTTATAAAACAATTGTTTTAAAATAACAAAACAATATATTATTACATAAAAACAACTTTGTTATATAACGTATACCTTTTGTATAAATACTCATTTCGATTTATGGGGATTAAATACGATTTTATATAGCAATTTAATTTATTATAAGAGATAATTTTTTAGCTATTTTCACTGCACAGTCCGCGTGTTTCTATTGTCTCACTTTTCTCGCTTTTCGTAGCCCCTACGAATAGGATAGCTCAAAAATGTATTTACCGTTAGTTTTGTTGGTGTTTTAAGAAATAGCTTTGATGCAAACTGTGGAAAATTTCAAATTTAATTTTTTTTTTTATTTTTGGTCTATGAAATCGATCAGTGTGGGTAGTCCGAAGTAAAACCTGTTGGCAAGAGTTATTCTGCGTTGGATTTCGAGGCAGACATTGTTGGTGGTGTTTACCCTGGTTCCAAAACAGACAAAATTATCTAAAGTTATGAATGTCAACCGTGACGTGAGAGCCAAGCCGCGAATGCGACGACTGTTTGTTTAGTGACAGGAGATATTTAGTCTTGCCCTCGTTCACTGCCGAACTCAGTTACTTTGCTTCCTTATTCAGTCTAGAGTAAGCAGAAATAACGGCGCGGCTGTTGAAGCCGATGATATCAATATCACTCAAGTAAAAGACTATACTTGCTCGGTTTAGCAGCTCGAATTATGGCAATGGTGAATATCTGGCTGGTTGTTGAGTTTCCAGGTCTAAGGCCACACTGATAAAGTTCAATCAGTTTGTTGATGGTGGGCTTTATTATTTCACACAATACGCTCGATAGAACCTTATATGCAATGTTTAGGAGACCTTTGCGCCGTTTGTGGGGTCTCCCTTTTTATGGATAGGGCAGAGAAAACTTAACTTCTAATCGTTGGGCCTGCTTGCGTTCGATCATATTTTACAAAGAAGCCTCCTTATCAGTTCTTCGCCGCCTTGTTTGAATAGCTCGGGCGGCAATCCATCGGCCCCCGCCCATTTGTTGTTCTTCAGACGGGTAATTGCTATCGAACTTGTTCATGCTCGGGTAATGCAACGTCTGCTCCATTGCTTTGGGCATCGCTTACTAGATCACGTGTTGTGGTCGCTCGTAAGTTGCCTGTCCTTGTGCAATCGGGTGCACCTAATGTGGGTACCAGCTCACAAAGGAGTAGAAGGTAACGAGAAGGCCGATGAACTGGCCCGTACTGCGGCCGCATCCAAGATGTTGGGACCAGAGAAACGCTTAGCGGTAGGACCCCACACTCTTAAGGAGCTGCTTCGCACGGAGGAGAGAGAACAGCACTGGCGGCATGCAGCAAGCATGCGCCACGCCAAGCTGCTGCTGGGAGGATACAATCTCTCCAGGTTTAAAGAACTAATCCACCTCCCCCGAGAAAAACTTCGTCTCCTCGTCGCAATCTACACAGGGCACTGTAAGCTCAGGAAGCACCTGTCCAACATGGGCATGGTCTCCTGTGCTAACTGCCGGTTCTGCGACCTGGAACAGGAAACACCAGCACCTAATCCTGGATTGCACAGCAATCTGTGGAAAAAGACTCAAGGCCCTGGATTCTGTCTACATCAGCAGGGATCACATCACCTCACTAGCGCCCGGCAAACTCCTGGAACTATTCAGGCTGCTGGGGCTCTGGGAGGTCATGTTATATAGGAGAGGGCACAATAGACCCTAGGTCACGGTGCATTACCTCAATATCATTATATATCTATCTAAGTTGCGAGGTAGGCAGTCTGTTTTCTCTCCGCTGCAACACTTCAGTCCTCATCGTATCAAGTGTTCGTTTGCATTTTCCGAACACCAATGGGTTCGTTTGCAGCTGTACGTAAGGAGCTTGAAATGCCGTCCCACAGTTCCCTTATACCGAGCAGTTGACGGGTGCTTTCAGAGAGCAGGAGGGCAAATCGAGTAGAAAATCTTTCGCACACAGCTGCCCAAGAAAATACTAATCGAATTTTTCGCGATTATTATTTTCCAAAGGTGACGAAGTTGGATAACAAATTTTTGATAAACTGCACGATGTGCACTAAGGCAAAGTAAGATAGGTACTGCAGAAAACAAGTACTTGGGAAGACACGGATTCCATAGTACGCTGGAGAAATACTCCACAATGATATTTCTTCAACTAACAAAAAAATTTTTCTTATTTGCATTGACAAATTCTAATAATGTTAATTTAAAATGTGAAAGAACAACTTAGGAGGAACCGCAGCCTTACAGCATATTATTTAAACATAAATAGATTTTTAATCGCACTTGTATCAGATAATACATACGTACATACATACATATCTACAAATAGAATCTAGTCCAAATTATTTAAACAAAAACATATATCTATATCTATACATATATATTTTTCATACTCAGAATTGAGAAAAATGTACAAAGCCGTAACTTACGAATTTACTATAATTGGATTATGTTATATACCAGATAACGCTTTTGGAATACTTCCTCCATTCTATTTAAATAAAATAATTGCAAATTTCTTTAAAAATATTATGTGGATTCTCTTGGTTTTACACGATTGCGGATTGCAAAAATCCTATTCCGAAATATACAAGGACATCCATTGCAGAATCTAGTGATATATTAACGGCTGATTCGGTCAATTTATTGCAAATGAATATTGTGCATGGCTATTGTGAATTGGCGCACCTTCTACATTCATTCATTAGCTTAGTATCCAGCTCTTAAGAAATGTAAAAACTTCATATAACAAACGCTTAAGAAACGGTCAAGTAACTTTCCTGCGGTAAATTTACTTGTGCTAGTATGCAGCTCTAAAGTAATCTAGAACTAACTTTTAATACTTTCTTCAATAAAATGGGAATATGGCAAACCTGGTTTTGCGAAGAAACATCAAATCAACAGTTGTTTCTTGAACGGAATTTAAAGTAATCGTTAAATTCATCATAAATTAGTTAAATTCATTATGAAGTATATTTCGGTGGCAAAAAATAATAACGGCTTAAACCGACATAAGTGCTTTTTGATTTTATTACATATTTTAATTCTCCTCTTCATGTTCTAGCACTCAGCCAAATTACAATTACAAAATATTATTTTTGATGAAGTTATACGCATTAACATTTTAACTTAAGTCTTTCTGGAAAATAATACATTAGCCATCTTAATTCCACTTAATTTTTTTTAAAGGTAGTTTAATCAATATTAAAATGTTTGTGCATTAAAACTTATACACACTTAAGTTGAATAATTAACAGCCGATTCAAATTATAGCTCATAAAAAAACAACTTATATTTAACTAAGCTCTTATATTACAACGACCTGCTTTAATTTTGTCTACTTAAGTGAACATACGTTCTTATAACAAAATTTAATTTTTACGATATTTGAAATCTCCATTTTTGCAAAACATCTTAACTCTACTAAGGCTATTATGTTAAAGTGCCGTTGAAATATAACAGTACTTTAACTGCATGTAGGTTGTTTTTAGTGTGTACTTACGGAATTTTTTTTGCAAACATAAGTTGTTGTGTTCAGTTTGTAGACAGTGCTGGCGCGAGTAGTGTCGTAGAAAAATGGATAATAATATTTTTAACGAAAGTGTTTCTTCAGAGTTATTGAATGCTTTATTAAGTGATAATACATGTGCTGATAAAAGTACTGAAATGCAGGTTGTATTTATTGACAATGCTAATAATACGGCAAATGCAGCAGTTGCTAATTCTTGTGAAAATGAAGTAGTTGCTGATAATACCGTAGATGAAGATGATGTTGATCAGAATTCAATTTTAAGGGATACTAATCATGATATTGTAAATAGGTTTGTGATCTTACACATTTATTGCTTGAAATTATGTATTAGGAAAACACATCAAGCGCTGCGAATAATGCAGTATCGTCAAGGAAACTTGCAAAGCAGCTGAGAAACGAAGGAAAATCTTACGTTTCAAAGTCCGGCAAATTAATTTCCGCGGGTATTGCGTAAATTGGAGGCTTGCAGGAAAAACTGCGCTTCTAAAATATCTTATGACCAGCAAAAAGAAATACATAAGGCTTATTGGACACACGGGTCATACCATTTGCGCAGAGCAGCTGTTGCTGCGTTGATTGAATTGCAGACTACTAAAACTATTAAGCGGTTTAAGACTGCTGTGAATCCAAGAACAAGAGATTATTCTTAAAACTATTTTTTAGAGGTGAATACTGAAAAAATATCAGTATGCCAAAAATGCTTTAGATTTACATTGTGCGAGTCAGAACAGTTCATAAAATCAGTTGTTGAAGCAAAAATTAAGGGAACTGGACTTACAGATATGCGTGGGAGACACAAAAATGCCAGAAAATTATCATCTAATAAGCAAAACGAAATTATTGAATTCATTAACAGTTTTCCATCATACGAGTCGCACTTTAGTCATCGTGATACATCATTCCGTTACCTTCCAAGTGATCTATCGGTGGCAGCAATGCATCGCTTATATTGCGAGAAATACGGCCATTCTGTGGCGTTAACAACATTTTCGAGGCTGTTTAATCAAATGGGATTGAAATTTAAAAACCCAAGCTTGATACTTGCCACAAAAGCGACTTACTTGAACATAAGGTAACAGTTGCTACACCTGAAGAGGTTGATTCTCTAAAAGCAGAACAAGCACATCATCTTAGTGAAGCACAACAAGCATATGACGCGAAGAAAGTTGATAAGGCAAAAGCTATGAATGATGCTTCACATAAGTTGTTTCGTTCTGATCTTCAGCAATGCCTTCCAACACCAATGTTGAGGACTACCTTGTCTTTTTACAAACGACCATTATGGACATTCAATTTAACTGTTCATGATCTTGAGACCAATCAAGCAATATGTTATATGTGGCATGAAGCTCTAGCAAAAAGAGGAGGAAATGAGATTGCTTCCTGTGTTTTTAACCATCTTCAAAATATGGTCTCTAATACAAAACACGTAGTTTTTTATAGTGATTGCTGTCCAGGTCAAAATAAAAATAGTTACGTTGCAACAATGTTTGAAATGTTTGCGCAAATAGATCACAAATTCTTAGTGCCTGGTCACACTCACATGGAGTGTGATAGCGACCATGCACTAATCGAAAAAAAGAAAAAAAAACCTTAATGAAAATACACCAACCCCGTTTTTAGTTATCGAAATGCAACAAAGCAATATTTATGATTTTGGAAACGCTGCTAAACAATTATTTACTTTGGCGGAAAATTGACGATGTCGGCAAAAATATAATTAGAATGAGATCAAGTGGTTTAGATTTACAAAAGACTTTGGGAAAGTTTATTTTAAAAAATCGCTCAATGAAGAAGAACCATTCCATTTTATAATTATAGTAAAGCGGGGCACTAATAGGGTGAATATCAAAGATTTAAAACTATGTTACGAGTCCCCAATACTTATTAACGAAAAAAAAAAAAAAAGATTTATTAGATATGCTACCGTTAGTTGATGAAATAAATAGAGAGTTCTATATAAATTAAAGTACAGTGAAATCGCTAGATTTTCACCCTGATCTAACTGAAAATGATGAATCTTATATATGGTAATATAATTATTAATAATTAATAATAATTATGTATATCGAAATGTGGATTAATATTAATTTAACTTATAATTTTATAAAAACTGTTTATGGATTATTTTTTTGTTTGATTCTTATATTTCTAATAAAGCTTAAAAAATCATCTTATCTCATGTCTACCGCATTTTTTAATTCAACCTAAATCACTTATTTGGACTTACTCTCAGTACCAATTGTTTTTCGTTTAAATATAGTAGCTTAAGTTAAGTTAGGTTTATATTTTTCAGCCAATGAATTTATTCATAATATCTTAAGTACAAAACATCGAATATTTAATAATAAAACATTTTTTTTAATTATTAACAGTTTTGTTCTAAATAAATGTGTATCTTTATCTGTGGCTAAAAATTTTATATGAAAACCAAACAAAATTTATTTGACACAAAACCTTTATTATCTCAAAACTCTCTTTTTRGACATAAGCTGTTATGATTAGTTGCCACAGATTTGATYTTGAAATGTTTTTTAAAACTTACTTTCTTAAAACTTACATTCCTTAAATCGCAATGAAAATATTTATGTTACTTCACACATACATACATACATAATACGCACAACGTTTATTTTCTTTGTTAATTCTCTTTTGCTTTTCTAATGTGGATCATTCACAATGAGTATCCAGCTGTCAAAATTACTTGAGAAATAATGTACTTTTTTTCTTGACCAACCTGAAGGAAGAACAAATGCGGTGCATGTTAGAGAATGCAGCCATGTTATATAAAAATGTATGTTAGAACATTTAATGTAAGTAAAAAATGTGTGCAAAGTGATTAACAGTACCATTATTATTGATTGTGGCTTTATGTACCTGGTGTTACAAAGCGTTTTTAATGTTTATATTTTTTTGGTTTCGACAAAGTAATAACCGAAAAATTAACATTCGAATTCAACTCTTTCCCCTGGACAATAACAATGCATTGGTAGTGCCTTCGCCAGAACACGATCCAACAACACCACTGCAACAATTATGTTAATTGTTTGTTTAATGGTCATATATAAACAAAGAACAATGTTTCCAGTCACTTCAATCCAGAACTAAAATTATATTACAAAATGTTGGATGAACACTGTAACAGAAAATGGACCAGCTTTTTGTACAGCATTTGCGGACGAGCAATTAGCTACTGTAAGTATAACGTTCCCAAAAATTGTTTAATATATTGTAAACTGTTTGTCTTTAGTTCATCAAARCGAATGGCACACATAGTAAGCGCATTGGGACGAGTCCGTTGGCGGAATGAAGGAAAAGTGAGCGATTTACCAACACCTGAAGATCATAAGACAAAACTTGGCGAATATATTGATGATATTTACAATAAAGTGGGAGAATGTAAGTTAACAACAATTAGTTATGATTTAAATTTGGTATTATTTCTTTATTTTAAGGAATATAAATTTATATGCGTGAAAGTATAAATTTGTATTCATTAAAATTGCGGACGAATTTCACAAAACTTACGGTGCTGGACATTATCTACTTCAAAGCAAGACTAACCACAATTTTGTACCAAASGTGCATTCAACATTATTCAAACGTCATAGTTGTGTTGAAAGCGGTAGCACCTACAAACTAAAATAATATAGTATTAGTAATTATAGTATTTATTTTTTAAATTTAATATAGATACTTAACAAATACAACAAAAGATAATGTAATTGTTTCTAATCATTTCAGATATTTCCAAATTTCGGGAAAAATCTGAAGTCGGACCCAATCATTACTGTTATTATATTTAAATTACTATTAATTTAATTTAAAATATTAATAAATTAGCTTACATACGTAAAAAAATTGTGTGAATATCATGAATGAGTAAATTAATGTATTTAGTATTGTAAATTATACAAAGTGTAACAATGTAAACCTATATCTGGCTTTTTACCAAAAAATGGTGTTGTTAGTAAATACCATATATAAATGTAAATAATTAAAATCTTAAAAAATAAAATATTCAAAATCATAGCATAATCGCAACGAAACAAGCTATTTTGAATAACGGATGGCTAACCAATAGATAGTTCTCAAATTAGAGGAAGAAAATATATGTATGTAGCATTTGGCAGAATAAGTAAGAGAGAGCGAATAAACACAGACGTGTAGTTAAAGAGGGGAAATAGGAATTTTTTCCCGAGGTTAGAACAAAAGTAACCTATCGGATAATGAATGCATTAATTACTGATAACCTATGGGTGACGAGTCACCTAATTTTTACCCGTCTTATAGGGTATTTTGTTAATATGCCTTAGTTCATATAAAAATTATTTTTAAAATCAAATAAATAGCTCATAAAATAGCCAAGAATTTATTCAAAGTTGTAACAACCACCAATTTTGCGAACAAATTTCAGAAATTATTTAGAATTAAAAGAATTTTGTGTTGATTTGAAGTAGCCGTACACGGCACACATGGGCATACGCGACATATGTACAAATCCATTCTGTTCGTCCGCGATCTTTCCTATTCGGCGATACGAGGAAAACGAGATTTGTGTGCACACAGCGCCATACACTCTCTATCACGGGAGTGCCCAAAAAGGTGCCGGTGTCTATCCAAGTATTGGGGACTGCGTTTCTTGTGCCGACAAGCGGTCGCAGTATCGAACTTTAAGCCCACGGATCGATTCGTTCYTTTAACCTGTTTCTGTTTTCAGAGACGCCCTCACTGTCACGCCAAACGTCATAGCAAGCGATTTCAATGCAAGGGTAATTGAGTGGGGTAGTAGCTACACAAACAGGCGGGGTAATGCTC
>NW_017537118.1:0-7175 GCF_001853355.1 Bactrocera latifrons
AAACGCGAATTTTAGTTTAACAAATTAAGAAATTAAGTGATTGAAAAGATATAAAACGATAAAAAATTAATTCACAAACAAAGCACGAGCGTAATATAAACKCAGAACAAACCGTTATACCGTTTTAACAAACTCAATAAGCAAAGAGCGAAAAGCAACCGGTTACGATGACAGTTCGACGGTGAATGATAAAAATATATATAATTGCAAAATATTATATATTTGAAAAGGAGCTGATAATGAGCGACAAAAGATCCAACGTCTGAACTTTGGGCCATTTCGATTATAAATTTAACCTATTACTCTTAGTAAACCTCACAACAGATTTGTGAGATTTGTTTTGTAAGATTATTCTTACTCAAACCTTTTGTGAAGGAACAACTCAGGAGCGATTGCAGCATTTAAGCTTTATATTTCAACAGAAATATCTTTAATATGACACATGTATTAAATGCATTTATACGCATATTTACAAAATAAATTTTGGTCCGAATTATTTAAATATAAATATGTCCATGTCTTTTTATTCATACTTAGAAGAAATTAAAATGTAAGTTATATATTTATTTTAACAGAGAAATACTTATATATAATAGATAGCGCCTTTGGAAGAATATTTCCTCTATTCGATTTCAATAAATGAATTGCAAATTTCTTTAAAAATATACAAATTATCAAAACAAACACAACCGATTCGGAAGTGTGAGGTTTGCTTTCAGACATCACAAATTTGTGAACTTTTTAAATCACCTCAGCAACGGAAAACCTCACAATAGTGGCGGTGGAGCCTTTTTGTGAGAGCATGATAATAGGGCTGTTAATACCAGAATTCTATACTGTGATACAGGCACAAGTCGTTAAAATTGTGACTTTAACTTAGAGACAATTTTTGTAACTTGAAACGATTTAGCAATTCAGTATGTGACCGTCATATTAAATTTTCTATATGTATTTTTGGATTAGTTTCATCGCACTCACCGTTCGGAATTACAAGAAAAAAAGGCAACACACAATTCCGCCAAAAATTTCACAAAATGTATTTCATTAAACTTTATGTATACTATAAATTAACTTTGCTCGAATTTTAAAATTGGATGTTGGCACAATATTAAAAGTTTGCACTCGAAGTGAACAGCACGGCTTTCGATAGCGGATCGCAAAGAGAAGTGGCTACGAACTTGTTTCTCTAGTGACGTATGTTTCAATGCGGTGAGTGTATAGTGTTCTGGATTTGGGATTATTGCTATGGTTAGGTGTTCGGTGTTGGTTATATGTTGTATGGGGCAGGAGACTGAAGCTCATTTAGCCATCCCGGCCCCCCTAGGCGAATATTTCAGGCTAGAAGTCGTTGCAATTGCTGGAGCGTGGCTACAACGGTGCATAGGCCGGAAGTGAGGCGCGGATGGGGCGTTTATTGCTGGCGTCGGGTCGACATCCCATTCTGTTGCCGCCGGATACGGGATGATGACGTGGTTGGCTGTCGACGGGTTCGTGTCTGGTGGTTTGGTGCAGCATGGTGTGGTGAGGTCACTTAAATATCTGGCACACGTTTCCCGAAGTAAACTCCTGGCAATTGAGGCAGTGGCCGTGTGCCTGGACGACGCGCAGCCTTTGCTGTGGTGGCAGTCCTTTAAAAATGGCGCAGTGCATCAACCGGTGCGGTCGACGACATATTGGGTACCTGATGCGCTGCGGCTCTGCTGCTGATATGGGCGTCGACGGCAGTGTTCGCGTTCCACTACGAGGACCCGTTGATGTGGTGGTTCGGGGAGCTGCGACTGGGCCGGCCGCAACTGGTGCTGCCACTTGGCGTGGCACGTGGATAGTCGAGCGAATGGTTGCCACAGCGCGTGGCATGTCTCCATCCATGTTTATCTGTATGGAAGAGTGGTATTTTAATTGTAAATTTGTTGCCTGGAATGGATATGGGTATGGCTACTTTTTGTGGCATAAGTGGATCGTCAAGTTGATCGACCATTAGGTTGTTTTGCTTGTTATTTTATAATATTTATTTATCGGGTTTATTGGATGGTTTTATCGTTTACGTTTCGATCGGCGGTAGGTAAAAAGCATAGCTTAACGAGCGGTCTTGTTAACTTTCCTGACTGCGTACGGAGATCGACTACGCGAATATAACCGTCGGAGCCTTGGTAAAGCTCTCTATGCGGCCAAGCCGCCATTCGGTAGGGGGAGACACTCGTCCTGTATCATGACACAATCTCCAATCTTTGGCGCCTTTTCTGTAATTTTTCCTTGATATAGTCTTCCTTCCATCGGCGACTGAAATTATGATGGAGAATTTTAATTCTTTCCCATCTATTTAGTAAGGATAGCGACTCCACGCCTGGCTCAGGTGTAGCCAGAATGGGTGCTCCTTTTAGAAAATGCCCTGGAGTTAGGGCTGTGAAATCGGAGGGATCTTGCGAGAGACCGTGAGGGGCCATAAGTTGAGAACGGCTTCGATTTTAGTTAATAATGTAGTGAATTCTTCATAATTAAATTTGTAGCTGCCAGCTATCTTCTTGAAATGAGATTTGAAGCTCTTTGTTCCTATAAACCACCCATATGAGGAGCGATTGGGGGGATAAACTGCCAATTCACACCTTGGGATGCGTACTTTTGGAGTCCACAAACTGTTTTTCAGTAGCTCTTTGAGCTCCGATAAATGTTTTACCATTATCGCTCATGATTTTTGATGGAAAGCCACGTCGTCCGACGAAGCGAGCAAACGCCGCGAGAAAGCCTCCGTCGTCAGATTAGTACACAGCTCAAGGTGTACTGCTTTTGTCGTGAAACAGACAAAGACAGCCACGTAGCCCCTCATTAGGGTGGGAGATCTTAGCATGGATGCCTTTATCTGAAAAGACCCAGCAAAATCGACACCTGTTGTGGTGAAGGGCAGAGCGAAATTGCAGCGTTCAGGTGGAAGTGCTGCCATAATCTGGGTTCGCATTTTCTGCTTATGCATAGTGCAGATCTTGCACATGAAAATGCACTTCTTACTTTGGGGCTTAAGTCGGGGTATATACAACTCTTGGCGTACCATATGTTGCATGAGGTGATGTTCGGCATGGAGCATTAGTATGTGGATATATGCGATGAATAAGGTGGCAAATGGACAGCTTTCAGGTATGATTATAGGGTGGTGTATATTATATGTTAGGCTTGAATTTGCCAGCCGACCATTCGCATGAAGCAGACCTTTCGTGTCTAGAAATGGATTTAATACTAAGAGTGAGCTATTTTTATCAATCGGCTTCAGTTCTCTTAATAATGATATGTCACTGCTGAAGTAGCGCGTTTGGGTTGATGCGATTTTTGCCTTTTGCAACTCTTGGTGAGTTAAAGTGTCGCATTGGGGTAGGTTGCCGCTTTAGCTTGAGGTCTATTGATCTGAGCATATAGGCGACTACTCTGAGCACCCGGGGGAACGATGAGAATCGTTCAAGGATGTCAGTATCATCCAGAGTTTTATGATAAGTGCCGATTTTTCGACTTTCTGGGGCAATTATCTTACGTATGGGCCATTGTGGCCAAGAATCGGGAGATTCTGCTAACCATTGGGGGCCATTCCACCAGAGGGTGGAGGTGGCGAGATGCAGAGGTTTGCATCCTCTTGAACCTATATCAGCAGGATTGTCAGCACTGGCTACGTGTCGCCAAGTGGCTGATCCTACTAGGTCAAGTATTTGAGACGTTCTGTTGGAAATATATGTTTTCCACTCATGTGGTGGGTTTTCCGACCTGGCTAGAACTATTTCGGAATCGGACCATAGATATACCTTGTATTTTGCCATGTTCAAGTGGGTGGAAACTAGCTTTGCTAGTAGCAGAGCGCCACAGAGTTCAAGTCGTGGTAAACTTATCGTTTTTAGGGGTGCGACTTTTGCTTTTGCCGCCAGTAGGTGGCTTGTGGCTGCAATATCGCTTTGTGTGCGCACATAAATAGTGGCACAATTTGCCTTTTCAGAGGCGTCGCAGAAACCGTGTAGTTCCACTTTGTATTCAGAGGGAGTAGTTTACCCACCGTGGAATTTGTATCTGCGAAATCTCTTTTAAGTTATTAGCAAACTGGGACCATTTTTCTAAGCGAAGAGGCTTCACTTGTTCGTCCCAGTCGGTTCCGTCTAGCCATAATTCTTGGATCAGGATTTTCGCTTGTATCATAATTGGCGAAAGCCATCCTGCGGGGTCGAAAAGTTTCGCCTGTGTTGTACGTCTGTGTTTTTAGCACTTGTGTTGCCAGAGGAAATTCTGACTTTGTGTCTTCTGCCAGTTCGTGGAGTGTACGAATGGCTGAGTATGGAGCACAGTTTACGCCAAAGGTTACTGTTTTTAACTTAAAGTCGCGTAGCGGACTATTGGCAGATTTTCGGAAAATAATCCGTTGAAACTCGTGATCATCTTTATGAACAATTATTTGTCAATACATATTTTCGACATCCCCATTTAATACGTATTTGTATATACGCCAACTTAATATGAGGAGCATTAAATCTGGATGGAGTGTGGGTCCCGAAAAAAGAATATCATTTAGGGAATTCCCCGAGCTAGTGGATCTCGAGGCATTAAAGACCAGTCTAACCTTTGTGGTTTTTTTGTCAGGCTTTACTACTGCATGATGTGGCAAGTAGAATGAGTAATATTTGCCTTTCCTGATTTTTTCGCATGGGCTTACTTCCTCCATGTGATTTAAATGGAGGTATTCTTCTAAGACACCATCATAATCTTGTTTAAGCTCACCTTTTCTAAGTAGGTTTTTCTCCATACTTAGAAACTGATGTATTGCAGAGGTGCGAGAGTGACCTAAGGCGAGTGTGTCTGGAAATTGTTGTTTTCGAGGTAGTCGTACGACATACCGACCATTATCTGATCTAGTAGTTGTGGCTTTGTAAAAGTCTTCACAATACTGATCTTCTGGTGTTGTAGTTCAAATGGAGGGGAGTTCTTCTAACTCCCAAAATTTTCTCAATTGTGAATTGAGGTACTCGTTTGAGATTTCCTCAACTTGAGTTGTCATTGTTGTGACTGATTCCACAACTAGTCCACTTAGGACCCAACCGAAAATGGTATTTTGCACCAGAAGTGTTTTCGAAATTTTTTCAACACCTATTATGATTTGTGATATAAGGTCGCTGCCTAATAGAAGGCCTATTTGAGCGGGGATGTTGCAGTTGGGATATGCTAGCTTTAGGTGTGTAATCTTTTGCCAATGTTTTTTTCTATTTATATGATAGCTTGGAAGCATGTTCGTGAGTTGCGGTAAGACTATTGCATCTGCTTGAATGCGCTTATCCGCTTGGGGGGAAATTATGGTAATGGGGCAGATTTTATTGGAGTTTTGAACTACTCTTCCGCCTGGCTAATTTTCTGGGCAGTTGTAGCCTATTTTGTGCCCTAGACGCAATAAAAGATCTTTGTGATCATTGGTCTATTAAGGCCCTGAGTTTAAACAGTTCTCCTCGGTGTTCGATGGAGACGACTGCTGTGGGTAGTAGTACCATAGTTTGAATCTCGCTGTGCAGCGTTTCAGTTTTTATGCCTTGGAGCAGCATGGTGTCTCTTGGCAAAATTCGGGATTTTGTGTTGCAACTAAACACGTGGCTCATTTTTGGAGAAAGCGGTACTTTGAGGTTTGTTGGGAAAGTTATTTAAGTGCAACATAGAATGATGTGGCAATATACGCAGTTGAATTTGCTTTCGCAATTATTGAGATTGTGTGAGTGGGACAAGCAGTTTGTACAGTCTTTTTGATCTGACAAAGTTGTTCCTTTCATTGATATTAAGTTTTTTAAACTTTTCGCAAGGTTTTAGCTTATGCCCTCTTTTACACAGTTCGCATGACGTTAATTTATTTTGTTCAGATGTGAACGATTCAATTTTAAAAAAGCTTTTGTTTAAACTGTTGCTGTTACTAGCTTGGGGTCTAATGCAACTTCGATTTAGGTCGTGTTGAACGTTTTTAGTTCTGACCGTTTTTTATCTACCCTTTCCGCAATTTCATATTGGGTAGTTAAGAAATCTTTCATTTGTTGCCACGTTGGGCATTTTCTTCCTGATGAAAGCGATTGATCCCACAGAAGCAAAGATTTTTCCGGTAATGCCGCGGAGCATATATTTACCAGTATGGGGCCCCAGTTGTCTGTGGGAATATTCTGTGTCGATAGAACCGACAAACAATTTGAAACAGTGGATTGAAGTTTTATGAACTCTTTACTTGTTTCTTTCTGAATTTTTGGTAAATTCATTAATATGATGACTTGTTTGTCGACCAATATTCTTTCATTCTCGTATCGTTCTTTGAGAGCTTCCCAAGTCAAATTGAAATTGTAATAATTTAGTGCGACTGTTTGACTATTACGCCTGCTTGACCTTTGGTTTTGTATCTGAGGTGATAAAACTTTTGCGCTTGTGATAATTTAGGATGGTTTATGTACACGGCCGTAAACATGTCCCGGGAGGACGGCCATTGTTCGTAACCTCCGTGAAGTGTTTCTGTATCGCATTTTGGCACTTTAAGGTGAATGCCTGAACTCGCCTCTTGGCTTTGAATTTGTGGCAGCTCTACTCTCGTTAGTGGAGTAGGTGCAACTGCTTTAATTAATTTCAATTGATCAATTTGTCTCTTCATATTGGTCACGCAATTTTCATATTTGGCGTAAGCCGAGGATTTGAAATTTTCGGGTATATCATATACAGATTGGAGACGTGTCCAGAAATTGTCAATATTTTGATTTTCGATTTCTAGCACCGATTCAGAGTTATCTTGAATCGGTGAAGATGAAAATCGAGTGCAGTATCTTATTAAGCTGTCACTCTCAGAAATGAATTTAGCGTAAGAAATATCTTTCCCCCTTTTTCGCTCCGTAGCACCTTGTTTCGAGCGTGTACCTTCTGCAGGTGTACTTGGACTTTTGTCATCAGAAACCATTTTCGGAATTTTAAAAAATTGAGTAGATTTATAATCTTTAGAGTCTGTGCCCATTTAGTAACAAATAAATTAATAAACGTAAAATATATTTTTTAGTATAAATTCAGATGAATGTGAAAACCCGAAAACTCTTTTACGTAAATAAGAGTTTTTATTTCCGAATTAACGATTATCTTATTGAAATACGCGGATGTCGTGTTACGAAGTTTTTTAGAAATGTTTATAATAAATGTATTGTATATTT
>NW_017537118.1:8070-11256 GCF_001853355.1 Bactrocera latifrons
TTACGGAAGAAATGGCAGAAGGAAGCTGCACGCAGGCTTTTTTTAAGAATTGAAAATGGGTGTGGCGTCGCCCATTTATAGACCACTACTCAACCGATTTCAATGAAATTCGGTACATAATATTTTCTTAACACCATGGGTTAAATCGGTTCACAACCACGCCTTCTTAAAATATAACGCTATTTTGAATTCCATCTGATGCCTTCTCTGTATAATATATCCATTAGCAACCAATGATAATATCGGAATAAAACTGTACACAAATACGGTATATCAAAATTTTTAATGTAATTGAGAGTATCGTAAAGGGTACTAGAGACTGTGTTGTGAGTAGTAACTTGTCACAAATTGAGACTTTACTTCAAAATGTCTCAAATAGTTATTATAGACTGGTTACTGAATTAAGCTATAATATTTGTATTGCCAGGAATAGTGTCATGGATAATATGATACGAGACTTTAGCTTTGGCTCCCTTTTTCTCTCAAACGCGTTTCCTGATTATTTCACAGCGATGGAGATCAGGGAATTTCTGACAGTTGATTTCTGAAAAGGCGTGATAAAATTTATATCAAACTAACTGTCAAACATATTGATATTGCCATTGCCAAATCTGTATATAGACATTTGTTATCATAACATAATCATTTGTGCAAAGGAGTAGAGTAGGTAGGTTCGAGGAGATGTAGCGCATATTTTGAGCTCTTGAAAATTTTATTTTATCATTTGCGAAATGCTGTTGGGTACGTAGCTGATGTAGCGTACATTTTGAGCACTTGAACTCCATAAATATTTTGTGTAAAATAAAAAAAGGATAAAGATATTTTTTTTACAAATGTATTTCTGGGAAAAATAAGAAAAGGAGAAAGATTAATTTTTTACATATATATTTTTAGGAAAAATAATAATTCACATTTTTGGACTACTAAATAATAATTGTGGCATAAATTTTATGAACCAATTAAAATAAAAAATTTAAAAAAATCAATGATCTTTTGAGTTTTGCTTGTATAAATTTGCACAATTTTTCCGTAAATTTATTAAACTAAATATTAATTTTTTGAAAAAATGTTATTTTGAAAATGTACTTTATTTTTAAAGTAGAACACAACAAGTCTTAATACTAGCGCTACTAAATTTCATATTACCGAAATGAAAATGCAGTCGGCATATGTGCAAATGGGACATGTTGCCTCTTCGAAATTTTCATAGAAACGAAAACTGCAGCAGTTTGATGAAGTGACAGCTTATTGCTCAAAATATATGGCAAACTAATTAGTATTCTATATATTGTCAGCAATATGGAGTCTCTACAGGCAATAGGCACGGCAATACAATTAGTATGTAAATTTCTCGTAAATTTCTTCTTGTTTACACCGCTTACGCGATAAAAGCTGACTTTACAAGCCATAGATCTGTGCACACCGATCGTAAAACATCAAACGCATACCGATCGAACACACATGTATGCAGCGTACGAATTTAACGCCCAAAGACAATTATAACCGAAACTATTAAAGTACTCATCACACCGAGCGACAGACTGCAAGCGACTTTTGTTAAATATTAAAATACAGATGTTCTTCCTGACAGTTATTTAGACTACACGACTGCAGACCGTCTGTTGTCGCTTTCGATTTTTTAAATGATGTTTAGACGAGTATTATAGTTAGGATGTTTCCAAAATGTGAATTTATCGAATATTTATAAAAATCGGTCGGACGTTCTTCACTAAGCAGGGTTTCTATTTCCGCTTCAATTTCTTTCTTTCCTTTACGAAATTTGTCGAGAGTAAGTCGACATGAGGTATGTGTCAAATAAATTGTAAAATATTTATATTTTTAAAATGTTCAAATATTATTATGTGTCATTATTTTAATTTTTCAGTTCACTAAAGTTGCAAAAAAGGCTTGCAGCCTCTGTTATGAGATGTGGCAAAAAAAAGGTTTGGTTGGACCCTAATGAAATCAACGAAATTGCTAACACTAATTCCCGTAAGTATAGAATCACGTTAAATATAAAATTAAGTAAATAAATGGTATCATAATTTAGGTCAAAATATCCGTAAACTAATTAAGGATGGTTTGATTATTAAAAAGCCTGTTGTCGTGCATTCACGATACCGCGTACGTAAGAACACAGAAGCTCGTCGTAAAGGCAGACATTGCGGATTCGGCAAACGTAAGGGTACTGCAAATGCTCGTATGCCAACCAAATTTTTGTGGATGCAACGTCAACGTGTATTGAGACGTTTACTTAAAAAATATAGAGACAACAAGAAAATAGATCGGCACTTATATCATGATTTGTATATGAAGTGCAAAGGTAATGTCTTTAAAAACAAACGTGTGTTAATGGAATACATTCATAAGAAGAAGGCTGAGAAACAACGTAGCAAAATGCTTGCAGATCAAGCGGAGGCTAGAAGGCATAAAGTACGTGAGGCAAGAAAACGCCGTGAGGAAAGAATTGCAGCCAAAAAGCAAGAACTTTCCAAGTTGCACGCTAAGGAAGACGAAGTAGCTGCACAAACTGCAACAACTGGACCAAAAAAATAAAAAAAATGTATGCTGAAACAGTGTATAATTAAATATTTCAATTAAATAATTTGGTCTTTTCCAATTTTTTGTAAATTGTTTTCGTGTCAAATTCTGGCATCCGTCGCATCGGTTAAGAAATAATTTATACACAGACATTTGTCGAAAACTTTATACGTTAGTTGTGAAATCACAATCTTTTGTGCGTTAACACGTTGACTGCCAACTAGGAGATAACTCGTAGTTAGGTGACGATACATATATATTTTTATATTTAAAATTTGAGTTTTGGATATAAAGTGGGGCACAATTCCGATTTCTTCGGGGCGCGATCTGAAGGTACCGTTGGAAAGAGGAAGTCCTCCTGATTAAAAAATATGGGTTGTAGGTACCGCAAATGCTTAGTTTAGGAGATATTTAACCCTAAAGTTCAAAACCCTATTTCACCACATTAAACACATTTTTCACTTGAAATTAATTAAATTACACCATAAACTTGTAAATAACTCCATATCTTACACTTTTTTACCTAAAAAATTACATTTTACACTCGTTTTAATCCCATTTGTTTACCAAAAATTACGACGAAATGGAGATATGGGAGCAATTCCCACGACAGCCGGTTCTACGTACCGGAATTGACTCGGATTT
>NW_017537118.1:18096-20741 GCF_001853355.1 Bactrocera latifrons
ATCGTTAAGAATCCTACATATTTGGCGTTTAGGATGTGGCAACGCTCGTTTTCCTCATAATTGTAAACAATCTAACCTTTGCAACGCCGAGTTAGCTAAGTGATTTTTAAATTAATAAAATTAGGTGAAATATTACAAAATAAAATTGAAATGTGAACTTATTTCAATGTTTAGAGTGTATATTTAAATATACAGAGTGAGAAACGTGAATAAATTTAATGGAAGATAGAGAAATAAATTGTGTTATTAGTGCATATTTTTGAACTTTTAATGGTGAAAATTTTAAAAAATATAAGTAACTTTTTATTATTTTTGGATATTACTCCTCTGGAGAAGCTCCCGTATCCGGACATATCCCATTTATACGGAAGTTCGGCTTTTTTACCCATCCGCCAAAGTAATCGGAATCGTGCCAATTTCGCATTTATGTATGCATTTCCGAAGTGTTTAATATAGTGTTTTGTATAATTTATTAAATACCCAATCTAATATTTTCCAACAGTGGCATCGTTGGCAAATGTTATAAAAAATGCGAGTTTTGACAGCTCTCTCTTGAATCAAAGAGTTTCGTATCATATTATCCATGGCTGTAGCTCGATATTCTCATATTAGGGGGATTCTCTTGCTCTTGCAAAAGAAGCAAGAGCACCGTGCAGAATTTTCCCTTTGGTGGCACGGCACAACAACAAACACACGCAGAAAATTAATTGCAATCTACAAAATATGTCAGACCAAAACCCTTGTTTAGGATTCTGCAATGGGTGCTCTCATATTTCGGTATAGGATCCTCCTGATTATAAAATAAGTACGGCTATACGGTTATAGGTACCTTAAACGATTAGTTTACGAGATTTAGGAGATATTCGACTTTAAAGTTCAAAAATTCGATTCGATCGAAAAATTTGAACATTTCAAGAAGCTATTTCACCACATTAGACACACTTTATTCGCATTTTTCACTTCAAATTATTTAAATTACACTATAAACTTTTAAATAAATGCACATTTTACACATTTAGCAGGCTTTTTTATCTAAAAATCTTTATTTTAAAAATTACATTTTACACTCGTTTGAACCTCATTTGTTTACCAAAAATTACGACGAAATGGAGCGCTTCCATGTGACGATTAGGAAATTCGCTGAATCACCTCTTTTTCGCAAAAATTCCTCTATTCATGCATATGGATATTTTCTTTTTTAAATTTGTTAAGAAAATAAGTAATATTATATATACATATGTAAAAGTAATATTATATAATAATATTACGTAATAAAGTGTAAAGTATGCAAGTACAGTACGAAAATTCAAATTTTGTTTCAATATGAGTGCATGATAACCAACAAACAACCCCTTTAGGCATGATTCCGATTACTTTGGCGGAGGGGTGAAAAAACCGAACTTCCATATAAATGGGGTATGTCCGGATAGGGGAGCTTCTCCAGAGGAGGAATATCCAAAAATAATATAAAAATTACTTATATTTTTTTAAATTTTCACGATTAAAAGTTCAAAAATATGCACTAATAACACAAGGTATTTCTCTGAAATAAGTTCACACTGTCTCTTATACACATCTAGATGTGTATAAGAGACAGGGTTACCATGCACTCATATTGAACGAAAATTTGAATTTTCGTACTGTACTAATATAATTTACACTTTATTACGTATATAGTTAAGTAGTAAAGCGAATAGCGGGTGGAGTGGACGAGATGATAATTATTGCAATAGGAGATTGGAGACAAGGAGAAATAGAGATTAATTGTTGGGAAGCGTACGGAATATGGTGTGTAGGGTGAGGGGAATAACTGGATACATAACACCTCCACCCTTAAGAAATTTGCGTCTCTGCAAATTATTCATATTACATAAATTTCTTTAATTGATTTATAATTCATACATTTAGTTTTAAACATTCTGTCTTTAAACATTGCGTCTTTGCAAATTATTCATATTACATAAATTTCTTTAATTGATTTATAATTCATACATTTAGTTTTAAACATTGTCTTTAAATATTGCGTCTTTGCAAATTATTCATATTACATAAATTTCTTTAATTGATTTATAATTCATACATTTAGTTTTAAACATTTTTTTTTTGTTTTTTTTTTCCATTTGTCATAAATTTTCTCTTCATTCATTTTGGAATTTGTATTTGCGTTTCAATTGTGTTTTATAATATTTCGTTCTTCTTTTATTTGATGTGTCTATTACATAATTATCTTGACGCTCATATTTATCCAATTTTTTGTATTTAGGTGTATTCTTTGCAATTTGTCTGTTAACTACTACGTTATCCAACTGAGTTGACTCATGGTGCCTCTTTTTGTTAAGCTGATTGTTCCTTCAATTTTTTCTTCTTCGTATTTTCTAGATAAGTTCTGAATCGATTCTTTGTCATAATTTTTAATTATAAAATCAATTGGCCTCATTTATGTTGTTGAATGTATTGTGTTATTGTACGAGTTAAATATTTTGAAAAGTTTGTCACTTAACTCTACTGTCTTATTGCTTTTATCTGTTTCTATTATTCTTAAATGTTCATTTAGAGTACCGTGTAAACGTTCGATGTCAGAGTTACCTGTTTTGTGCCATGGGGTGGTTACATGTGTCGCAATGTTTTCCTCTTCCAAAAACAAT
>NW_017537118.1:21536-62799 GCF_001853355.1 Bactrocera latifrons
TTCTCTAACAATACTTTTCGCATTATTTCTTTTAAATTTGACTTTTCTGTTACAACAATATGTGATTGACACTTATTGTGTACAATTTTTATAAAAAACCTTTCATTTTCGCCATATCGAAGATATATTTGATTTTTGAAATAATTAATGGATTTCTCTGTAAAAAAAAATGTATTTTAAATTATCTTCCTGCACACTGTGAACCGTTCCGTCCGTGGACCATGTCTCTAATTGTTCTTCACTATTATTGTTTTGTCCAATAAATAGCTTCAATATTACACTTATTTTAAATTCGAACGTAATGCCCTTTTGACTTATGCGCGCCGAAATTTACTCTCGCGGCTTTTTTTAACAATAGTTTTATTTTTCTTTTAAATCCCGAAATTTTCTTTTAGGTTTTTCTTTGCACACGCTCTTAAATTTCTTTTCCAGAAAAAACTACGCGTGGTTCGCTTCCGACTGCGCCAGTTAAGTATGTTAAGCGAGTTCTTTATTTCAGCAATTCAAAAATCGAACTGAACTATTCTAGTTACATTGAAATGCACATAGCCTACTTAAAGCGAATAGCGGGTGGAGTGGACGAGATGATAATTATTGCAATAGGAGATGGGAGACAAGGAGAAATAGAGATTAAGTGTTGGGAAGCCTACGGAATATGGTGTGTAGAGTGAGGGGAATAACTGGTTACATAACAATATACAATATTATTATATAATATTACTAATACATGTATATAATATTACTTATCTGCTTAATAAATTTAAATAGAGGAATTTCAGCGAATTGTCTTATCATCACATGGCAGCGCTCCATTTTGTCGTAATTTTTGGTAAACAAATGGGATTAAAACGAGTGTAAAATTTAATTTTTAAAATGCAATTTTTTAGGTAAAAAACCTGCTAAAAGTGTAAGATATGGAGTTATTTACAAGTTTATAGTGTAATTTAATTAATTTGAAGTGAAAAATGTGAATAAAGTGTGTTTAATGTGGTGAAGTAGCGTTTTGCGAATTTTTCAACTTTAAGGTCAAATATGTCCTAAATATATTTATATATTTTTTAATCAGGAGGACTTCCTCTTTCCAAAGAAATCGGAATTGTGCCTTTTATATCCAAAACTCAAATTTTAATTATAAAAATATATATGTATCGTCACCTAAAATACAAAACAATGTATAATCAAAAATAAATGGAAATCGCTGGCAGATATAATAACTAAAATGTATCCATTTTAAAGCGAAAACTCAAATTTTGTTTCAATATGAGTGCATGATAACCAAAAAATATAAACACTTTAACCACTTTATATTATACAAAAACTCAATATATTTTTTATTTTTAACTCAGAAAGTAGTACTACGAGAACGTGCTTCAGTCACCCCGGATATTCGCTCTGCCAGGGTTATTGTTTTAAAGCGCGGCCGAAAGAGAAGGATAGTATAAAATTGTAATAGGTAAATAAAAATGTTATATTACAATCAGATAAATATTATAATATTATTACACGATTTTACTTATCTGTGTTTATTCAATATATAAATCACATATTCATATATTCATATATGTATGTACAGTCAAACCTGGATAAGTGAGAACTGGATTAGTGAGAAAACTCTATAAGTCAGAGTAATAGCTAGGACCCGTCATTTTAAGCTTCCAAAAGCTCTATTAGTGAGAAACAAAAACCTCTGTAAGGAGAGTCGTTTTTGCCTCATAGACCTCCGTAAGTGAGACTGCTACTTATCTGGTCTCTATAAGCGAGAGACGAACTTTATTTACAAGTTTAACATCTGAAATTTTATGACTCATTCTTAAATTTTGTGAAACTTCCGACCTTTGTTTTTTCATTTTTAGTTCCGCGAAATAGAATAGGCACAATATTCTATTTCGTGGAACTAAAAATGTTGTTACTCTATGGCATTCTTTTCGAATGGACACGTGTCCTGTTTACCGTCTTGTCAATTGCAAAGGAAAGTTCTGGTCTGCATCATGTCAAATGTTGTGGACATCATGCATATAATTTTATCATATTACATATACATACATATTTACTACATTCACACTTTCTGTGACCTGTTATTGCTGCGTACCTCTATAAGAGAGAAACACTGCACATGTATGTATGGGCATTAGCGAGAAACTCGGGTTAGTGAGAAACCTCTTTAAGCAAGAATAAGATTGTGCTATCTTGAACTCTCGCTTATACAGGTTTGACTGTATATGGAAAAGTGTTCACATATTAAATTTTAGCTTGAAAAATCTTCTTAATCGTTTTTTTAGAGTTAATAAAGAAAAAAGAATCACTCGAAAGTACAAACAAAGAAAACGCTGTGAAACGCTGAAAATCCTTCACTTTTGGTTTTTAAGGTGTGGCAAAACTGGTTTTCCTCGTTAATATATAGAATTTTAAATGACCAAAACCATTGGTTTTCGGAAAGTGCAAAAGAACAGCTGGTACGACGAGGAGATCGATCACAACACGTGCGGGATGGGATAGATACCGAGAGTTGAAGAGGGAAGCGAGACGCATTTTCAGACAGAAAAAGAAAGAGGCCAAAATGCGTGAGTACGAATAGCTTGATAAGCTGGCCGACAGGGGTAATGCTCGAAAATTGTACGAAAAAATGCGGCGGCTTACAAAAGGTTTCAAGACCGGAGCATTCTCCTGTAGAACCCCCAAAGGTGATCTAGTCACCGATGCCCAGAGCATACTTACATTATGGAAGTTTCGTAAGCGTTTCATTAATTTTGTAATTAAATAATGGCATGAAGAAAAAAATAATTAATATTAATATAAAGTTTTCTCAACACCTGAAGGTATTTCCCGCTTATGATCTTTGTTAACTGCGAGCGCATAAATATTTGGTTACAATCGAACTTTTTCCGAACTATATATTGTAACCTTTTTATTACTTATAATTATAAAATCACATGTATGATTAAAAGTGAAGCTGTCATATACCCAGGTCTTTATTTGGACAGAAGACTCAATTGAAAAAGACATATAAAAAATAAATTGAAGCAACTCAAATTTAAAACCAGAAAAATGTACTGGCTTTTAGTCTTGAAAATACTAGTCAATCCTTAAACGAGTATGGGCGTATACAAACATTGAACTCCTGTAAAGATATCAATCTAAGACTTAAAGAAGCATTGTAAGTGCTCCTTGGTTTGTAAGAAACTTCGAAATCCACAAAGACTTAAATGTAGATTTTGTTAAAGACGAAATCAGCAAAGCATGTCGAAGATACCTTGATAGACGTTCAAATCATGAAAACTTACTGGCAATAAATCTACTGGACAACAGTATGGATGTTAGACGCTTAAAAAGAACTCACGATTTGGACCTTCCAGATAGATTTTAATTAGTTTTAAAATTAATTTTTTTTTAGCAAATTATATTAATGAAGAATATATTGATTAGTCTGAATGAAGCCCAATCAATCTTCTTAAGGTGGTTATATTTATAAGTATATTCCATTCACTCTTCGGTAGGAGGGACAGCGTGTTTTTGAGTTGAGTAATTTTTTTTTTTTTTTTTTTTTTTTTTTTTTTTTTTTTTTTTTTTTTTTTTTTTTTTTTAAGAAGTGGGTTTAATAACTAATTTTCAAATGAAAGATGTCATGAAAGGATTGGACGGAGTAAAACAAGAGTAATGAACTTAACAGCGCCCACTTCAATGCGTAATCTCATAACTCTGTTCCAGTTATTTCATATACATACAACTATGGACAGAGATTTAGCGCACTTGCTTTCATAATTAGACATATTACTGTTACTTGCAAGAAAGCGATATTTCCATAAATTTGTTATAAGTAGATCACTACTGAGCAACACCAAAAGCTTCGTCAGCATCGGGAAAGACCTCTTCGAGCCGTTCGATACCAAACGAGGTTTCAGACAAGGCGACTCTCTTTCGTGTGATTTCTTCAACCTATTTCTGGAGAAAATATTTCGAGCTGCAGAACTAAACCGAGAAGGTACAATCTTCTATAACAGTGTATAGCTGCTGGTGTATGCTGATGATATTGTTATCATAAGCCTTAACAACCGCGCCGTTAGTTCTGTTTTCTCCAGAATGGATAAGGCAGCGAAACAAATAGATCTAGTGGGGAACTAGGTCAAGACAAAATATGTCCTGTCATCAAACAAACAGCCGTCGCAATCGCGAATTGGCACCCACGTGATTGTTGACAGTCATAACTTCGAAGTTGTAGATAATTTCGTCTACCTTGAAACCAGAATTAACATCAACAACAACCTCACCCTCAAAATCCAACGCAGAATATCTCTTGTCAACAGGTGCTACTTCGGACTAGGTAGCAATTGAGAAGTTAAGACCCCTCTCGATCAACAAAAACAAAACTCTATAAATCTCATTATTCCCTTCCTGCTGTATGGTACAGAGGCATGGACGATGACAACATCTGATGAGTCGATGTTGCGAGTTTTCGAGAGAAAAGTTCTGCTAAAGATTTATGGTCCTCCGCGTTGGCAACGGCGAATATCGCATTCAATGGAACGAAGAGCTGTATGAGATATATAACGATATTGACATAGTTCAGCTAATCAGACAGAGGCTACGCTGGCTAGGTCATGTTGTCCGAATGGACGAAAATACTCCAGCTCTGAAAGTATTCGACGAAAGAGTACCTGCGGGGGGAAGCAGAGGAAAACCTACACTCGCTGGAAAGACCAGGTGGAGAAGGTGCGTGGCAAATAACCGTTATCATTCCTCCTTAGATACCGTTAATTTGTTTTTGTTAAATTTCGTAAAAAATTCATTGGCCAATGATTTAGCGCACTTATAGTATTCGGTAATTAGTTTTGTTTATTTTATATTTATTTAACAAATAAACGCTTTCAGTTGTGAAGTTGTATTAAAAGTTAATTTTATTACAAATTTTAATAAAATGGCAAAAGTAAAATAGTGTTAATTTGGAAAAAAAACAAGAATTATGTGGGACCTTTACTAAAAGGTGCAAACCAAGTAAAAATTGCTACTATGGTGCAAAATGGTGTACAATGCCATCAAAAACCACCACCTTGCAAAAGAACCCACCGCGAGGATAAAATAATTGCTAGAAAATGTAAAGCTGATCCTTCGATATCCTCACTTTTATTAATGGCCGAAGTAGGCTAGTGCTAAGACGTTTAAAGGAAAGTCAAGAAGTCAATGCAAGATATTCCAAAAAGACCGTAAAGCACGATGGAGGAAATTTAAAAGTTTGGGGGTCGTTTCATGGCTTTTATTTGGACCACTACTTAAGATAGAAGAGAATATGGATAAATTTGCTTATCTTAATATAAATACTAAATAATATAATGCAGCCCTATACCAATGAGATTATGCCAGCAAATTGCATCCTTATGCACGATAACGATCCCTAGCATAATAAAAAACCGGCTTATGCAAGAAAAAATTTCAGTTCTATATTGGCCGGCGCAAGGCCAGATCTAAACCCAATCGTAAACTTGTGGAATGAAGTTATTTACAAATTGCAACGAACTTTGGGCAGGAGTAGGGGAAGTATGGAAGTCTATTCCTTTTAACAGATGCAAAGGTTAATAGAGAGCTTTACCATGGATTACAGGGATAATGGGATGCCCAGCGTTTTTTATAACATTTTCCATTATGGCCAGATCGCACCAAATAAGAATTTTTGGACATTTTAAATTAAAATACCCAGCATTTATTACGATTGCAAATTATTATATAATATATTGAACTTTTAATATATGGCGAAACTACTTAATTAAATTTTATAATTTTATGGTTTATTAAAACAACTGACTTTCGATATTTCAATACTTATTAAGGTGAATTAAGCCTGTTAGTTCTCAATTAATAAATGGTTTCAATCATTTGTAATAGAAAATTAATTCTATTATGCATCAAATTACAAAACGTTTCATGATATATATTTAAATTTCGCATTTTCTTTGATTTTCATTGTTTTAAATTTTTATTAGCGATCTTGAACGGCCGTGATAAATTCCTCCGTTCACATATATTTTTGGTATAATTTCAATCTGGTCGTTCCAGTCATTCCAATTGCAAAACGTCAAAACCTACTCAATCCAGTCAACTGTCAAAGTTCGGTAGGTGAGCGGCTCTCACATTTCCAGTGACAGGAGTTGGAGATCTCTTTATCTTTGATGGATAATATGATACGAGACTCTTTGATTCGAGAGAGAGCTGTCAAAACTCGCATTTTTTATAACATTTATCAATGATGCCACTGTTCAAAAATATTTGACTGGGTATTTAATAAATTATACAAAACACTAAATTAAACACTTTGAAAATGCATACATATATAAACGCTAAAATGCAAAATCATTAATTAATTTACATAAACATTTATTTTGCCAAAATATGTTCGCACAGTTCAATGAAATTTAATTTCACACTAATTTCGTCAGGTAATTATAGCGCTTTACTTCTGGCATCCTGCCTTTTCTGAAATCAACTGTCAGAAATTCCCTGATCTCCATCGCTGACAAATAATCAGGGGAAAAGAGAGCCAATGCTAAAGTTTCGTATAATATAATAATATTATCCATGGCTTGACACGCAGCTGTGATGCGGTGATTAAAAATAATATTAGGTTGTCAAAAAAAGTCTTCCGGTATTTTTGCGGTATTTTTATTGAATTTTCAATTGTTCATAAAATTTTTTTTGATGAGTCATGCCCAGTTCTTGACCAATGTTACGGCTACTATGCCGGTCTCTTTCGACCAATTCAGCGATATTATCGCAATTTTCGACGACAGGCCTTCCGGAGCGTGGGCATCTTCGAACACCTCTACACCAGAACGAAAACGTTAAAACCATCGTTGTGCGGTGGAAATGGAAACTGTATCGCGTTCATAAACTGCACAAATTTTATTGGCGACTTGAGATGCTTTTTTGGATTTATCGTAGTAGTATTGTAAAATTACTTAAAAGACACGACAATCAATCAAACACGTGTTAGCGCGTGAAATGAGCTTTCCAAAAAGGTATAGCATGACCCGATGCGATAAAACTAGAACTACGCGCTCTCAGCGCTAACTAGCGAGAATACCGCAAGCCTATTTTGACAACCTAATATTTACGTAATAATACTAAGGTCAAATAATTATATCCGCAATACTTCAACTTTAATTTTTAACAAGTAAGGAAGAGCTAAGTTCGCATGCCACTGAACATTTTATACTCTTGAAACTTAAAAGAATCAAAGCCAGGGAAATACTTTATGGTGTGAAGCGTCAACCTGAGGATCGAAATCCAAGCAATTTTATATATGCATATACTATACCTGTACTCATACTGGCCTGTACTGGCAGAAATATATGATTTGTTAGAAAAACGAAAACTATTACATGTAGTATATATTGGGGTAGGATCAACAAGCATATAACATACTAAAAAACTAATTAAATAGAGTAAAGTCAGGCGTATGTTCGAAAACCCTAATATTAGTTAAATGTAGTCCAGCTTTCGCTCAAATTTATCTATTTTAGGCACTAAGTGCATTATTCATGCAAAGTTTAATCCCGTTATATTAGTTGCTTCTTAATTTGGTCTTGTCCTACCATTCCGGCGGTAAATATTTGAATCTCTGGCGCATTTAGTTATTGCCGTTATATGGGGAGCGAACGAGGTTTCATTCGTTTTTACACTGTAGGTAGGAGTTTTTGTAATGTCCTGCGAATTTGTTTATTGCAGCTCTAGTCGTAGAAGAGATATATATTACAATTAACATATTAGAGGGCGGGGCCACGCCCTCTTTTTTTAAACTTTTTTCGCATAGGTGCTCTGGCCACTGCAATCCCCTGTGCCAAATATGAGTTTTATATTTTAATTTTGTGCTTATGTTATGTATGTATGTCAATATTACATTCCATTGGAAATCGGCTACGTACTACCTCTAGCTTTCGTATGCTTAAAATTAGGATTTTTTAACTCCGGTTATCTGTTAGTTAGTTAGAATTTAAGTGTTGAGTTCTAAAACTGCTCAGCTAAAGAAAAGAAAATATTGACAGCTAAGATAATATTTTATGCAGCTTTTTTAATGTTGAAATGATTCGTTTAGTTCAAAATTTATTTTGGACGATTCTAAAATATTAAATTTTATCTTTTGACAAGATTAATTACTATAAGTTAATCCACTAGTAGTTTCACTTAGAAATATTGCCAAGCATTTCACTGCGATATGTAAGAAGAGCTCATTGCTCTTCAGATGATGTGGTTGCACTTTTCATAATCATCCGCATGCAATTTATTTATCGGATATGCTTCTGGACTGCTTTTGTTGCTACTGTGGGAATTCCATTGGATTTATTTTTGTACAGTAGACAGATTTCTGGCCGACGAAAATAAAGCCAAGAAGACAAATTAAGAAAGCGAAGTTTTTAAGAGACAACACACAGTTACTAGAATCACTTCATACTGCACAAAAAAAAAAAATTAGGAACAAACAGCTATGTAGAAAAATCGGAAGCTATACGTAGCCAACAAATACACGCACTCTAAGTCGTCGGCGTATGTTTTCGACATTTAAAGCGGTCGCTTAAACTTATCCGTCTCAGTAAGATCTCTGTTGCCTCAGTTGACTGTTTTTGACATCAATAATCTTTTCCTGTTTTGTAAAAGACAAACAATTGTTGAATGGCAACCACCAATTCTAGCTGCTATTTCCGGAAATCACTTTTTTGCACCTTATGCCAATATGCGAATTTCTTGGTTACGCGTTAATTTCTTCGGATCATTTGGCATTTGACGCAACTTTTCAAATACTCAACCAAAACAAAACTATAACTGAACCGTGTTTAACCTAATTTCATAAAAAATAATTAATTAGTGGCAATTAAATCGAGTATTTTTTTTTAACCTCAGTTATACAGCTGAAGATAGTCTATAAAAGCGGTGAAGCATTTTTATTGCCCACTTTGTATATGTAGCTCCGTATCTATCTCGATACAAAGAGTGTAGAGTAATTTAGGGTATTGTGATATAGGCATACTTTTTTCGATGACTAATCTACATTTTGAAGAGGAAACTAGTTTAATTTCTATTAATGCGATAGGTTCAGGCTTTTCCCAACATATTCTGAAATAGTATTGCGTTTTGTTCAGTTTTGAGGAAGATATTTGTTTAAAACTATAAAAAGTCGAAAACGTCGGTTTGTAAAAATAGGGTGGTAATGTGATATACACCATCGGCTAATATGATATATCGTACCAAATTACCCAAACCATTCCCAAAAAATTATGGTTTTTATTTAATTAAATTAATACATTTATTTAAAGCAAAAATTCATATATTATATTTTATATAAAAAATAAACAAAACAAAATGATATTATAAACGAAACAAATAAAAATTCAATAAAGTATGTAAGCATTTGTAATAGTTGGTATACATAGTAAAATATTTGAAAAGTCATTCACAAGACTCGCAAACGAATATTGCCTGACGTTTAGGGAGGCATTTGCTATGTGCCCAAACTAAGTCGCATTGCAAGCATGGAGTCCAAGTCATTACTTCCTCATCTGCCCCAAAGGTTTTATTGCAAAAAGCGCAGTCGGTATCCTTAGTAGGAGGAATTTCTGCCCAACATTTCTCGTCTGAACTGGGTAATATCAAACTTGTATCTGACTCGCTTGATGCACTTTTCCTAGTCTGCTTTAACCGTTGTATTTTCCCAACTACTTTACCCGGCATTAATGCCCGCTTCACGTTTTTCTTCTTTTTGCGGTTTTCAGCATTTTTGATGCTTGCTTCCAACGCTGCCTTATATGGTGATGTTGTAAGTATTGTCGCTTCTGAACGCTTACCTCTCGAGCTAGTTTTCTGTATCAGCTTAGGTGGAGGTGAGATCTCCCATGGCGTGATTAAGTGCTGCATGGCTGCTTTACTTGTGCTAACGTTGTTTTTCATGAATAAAATCGGTTTCCTTAAACTTGTTCTTATCAAATGGATAAATCCCAGTACATTTGAACCCATTCATCTCTATTTGCGCAGTTTGAACTTTCAGATAAGCTTTTGCAAAGAGTTCTACAACATCGAATTGTGTCACCTTTCGGCCTTCTTCACGTCTAAATAGTCTTATTTCCTCATTATAGTAAGTTTTAAGAGGTTCCATAAAGGATTTGTTCAAAGGTTGCATTTTATGCGTACAATGGGGTGGCAAGGATGAAATTATAACGCCATTTTCACGAGCTTTATCAAGAACCTCAATATTTCTTGTATCGCTATAGTGACCATCTAAGATCAAAAGGACTGGGTTCTCCTTAGAAGGATGTGTAAACCACATAAAATGGTCAAACCACATTGTAAATACTGGAATTTGTATCCATCCGGATACGTGACAGGCAGAATCGGAACCAGGTGGAGCATGCTCCATTAAAAGCGGAGAAGATTTTTTTCTTGGAAAAATGAAGTACGGGGGAACAAAGGCACCACCTGCACTCATGCAGCTTACAACTGTTATGAGAGATCCTCTCTCAGCTGATGTCATGCATCCAATTTGTCTTTTGCCTTTTGCAGCTAAGACTCTTGGCTGCCTACTTTGCACAATAGACACTCCTGTCTCATCCACGTTCCAAATCCTGTTTGGAGGAAATTTAAACTTTTCATACTCGTTTTCCAGTAAACTGTAAAACTTGTTTACGTTCTCCTCTTTTAAGAAATGCGCGCAACCAATCTCTTCCAGCACATTCCTTCGTTATAGAAAATGGATTCACAATATTGTTGCGCTTTGCTTTTTGAAAAGTAAGCGAGCAGACATCGCTACAAGCCCCCAAAATTTTGCCTCCATATCTTTTAAATATCTTACCAGTTCCAATTCGACGTCTCTGCTAAAGACCGGTCTCCGGCCTAATGGCGTAGCTAAAACATCATCGACTTTTTTATCACTACGAGCAGCTCTTTGCAAAGTTGCAAATGAAACACCGTACATTTTTTATGCCAACAATATTCCCATTTTTTCACCTCTAACAGTTTGGATTGCTTTTTTCATGTTTTCTGCATTCCATCTTACATCTTACGAATTTCCCCCTTTTTCGGCATGACCTATGGTTTTAATTTATGTTATTACTTCATTGTTTTTATTAAATAATGTTTTTAATGTGATATACTATATCACATTGAACAACTATTACCATATCACATTACCCAAACTAGAGCTTTTATGAATTAAGATTTTTTTCATGGTAATTAATTACATAAAAATATATAAATACTTGAAAAGTTGTTAAATATATGTACCAGTAACCAAATTAAAATATAAGAAGTTAAAAATTTACACAAATTTTGGAATTATCTTCTTTTGAAGAGCACGCTAAATTATTGACGACTGTGAAGCTGAAAATGTTTTTGCACACTGATGGTAATCTGAGCGCCGTGACTCATGAAAATATTCTTGTGCAGACGTGCATAGTTTAGAAAATACTTTGGTATATCACTTTACCAACCCATATCACAATACCCTAAATTATTCTAATAAAATGAAACAAAATTAAATTTTTTTTTCTTATTTTGCAAATTTCTAGCCGAGCCATATATCTTAATTTTAATTAAAACAATTTTTTTGCCAAACAAGAAATTTTATTTTTCTTATTCCGTGTTTTAATAATACATTAAAGCTACATTTTATAGGTTAGAAGAAGAATCAATTGCTGCTTCCGACACAGTGACTGAATTTGGCTTATTCATTTGTCGTACGCGTAACAAAACATTCATCAGATCTAAAATATCCGAGTCCTTTAAACTAATGCAACTTAATATTGTTTGTACAACTTTTAGGCGCTCAGCATCTTGTTTGCAATATTTAAGAATATCTGGGAGTTGTGAAAAAATATTTGTCCGACAAGACGTATTTATTTTTGATTTTTCACACACGTATTCTATAACTGAAGGTAAATTAAGCCTATCACATACGACCGAAGCAAGATTTTCTCTTATTGCATGATCTAAGAAATCTTTCGAATGATTTTCCGAAAGTGCTTCAAGAATGGTCTCCTTTATTTTCGAATCTTCGCTCATTCCTCTCGATATCAATTTGGCTATTGTGTCATAGCACTTCAACTTAGAATCTTTGTTACAATCAAAATATTTTTGCAATACTTCTTCAAAAGAATGCTTTTCGATTACGATTTCAAGTAAGTTGTTGGTAATCGCTAACTCTGATCTACCTTTCGATGTTTTATGATGACCACTGTTCGAAGGAAATTCTGGAACAAATTTTATAATGGTCTCGTTTTCTTCCGTGGAATGGCCCATACCACATACATTGTCCTCATCAAACTCTTCAGTGTTAATACCAGTATTTGTCGGTTGTCCTGGTGATTTGTTTGATTGTTGGATTGTAAATTTTTCAATCTCTATAATGCTATCTAATTTACTTCTTCGTTTAAGCGAATATTTATTTTCCAAACACTTTTCCACATTTGGTTGAAATTTATCCATATTCAGACATCTAAAACGATTTTTCTTTGGATTTTTTTTATCGCATAAACAAATTAATTATACAAACTTACCGTTTAGGTTTGGTTTTGTTCTCATCATTATGTTTTATATATTCCTTCGTAACTGACACCGGCGGATCATGAAAACTTACCCTCTTCTTTTTAAAAGCTGGGGATTCAAATGTGTTATCTTCAAGGCTTTCCCTACGAATATTTCGCTTCAAAATACTTGTTGAAGGGCTAGCGGATGGAGAAGGAAGTCTTTTAGTGAATGTTAAAATGTCTTTGTTATTGAGTGGTGTTGCTGTATTCTCGACGCCAACCATTTCCATATCCGAAACTGTACGATCTATGCTGTCAGTTTTACCTACAAATAATCTGGGCATGGGTGTTTGTGGTGATTGTACATCGATTTTTCTATTGCGTATCATGTTTATTAATTGTGCACCTCTTCCTGTGAGGTGTGCTGGTGGTTTAGGTCGTAATTTGGGACTGGTGTTATTATTTGTTAGTTTGCGATCAGGTGGTGATAACTAAATAAGAAAATATATTAGCTATAATGAAGTTAAATAAACGTTATTCGAATTTTATCAACTTACTAAGAGAGAGTTTTTTGTTAATGTTTTTTTAGGTGAAATTTCCTTAACTGTGTCCGCTCCATAACAAGGATTTGTCATTTCGGTAAAAGTTCCCTCTACGGTGTCCGTACGGTGATCTTGCTCCGCATCTCCTGATTGAATTTTTGATATATCCCCGGGTAAATTTTTTGGAGATTGCGCGCGACTCGCTTTTAAATAAAAGAATAAAATTTAGTTTATAAAAAAGTCATAAAAGTAGTATGTATATCTTTTGGAATTATAAATTGTTTTTTCTTTCTGTGATTGCTATTTGAGATAACGAAAGAAATTAAAAAAAAAGGAAAAACGCTAACTTCGATATGCAGGCGATATGAACAATTTCCCCAAAGGGTTTAATTTTACTTTGGACAATAATAACTGTTAAATTGCGGGAAGATATCTTGTCAAATAAGAAGGTTTCCCATACAAAGCCAGTTTTTATGACAGCTATATGCTATATTGGTCCGTTATCGGAGGTTTCGACAAATAACCAGCATCTTGGGTCTGCAAAATGTGTTACAATCTTCGTGGTAAACCTAATATACCCTGTTCTGGGTATAATTACAAAGGAGTGTTAAACTACGAAATCAATCATAAGAAAATATTTAGTTAATAAGTTTAGTATAGAAGAATTTTATATAGTTTGCTTTACACTTACTTGATTCATGATTTATTATATTCGTCACTTTTGGATTCGCATTTGTTGTTGTCAAAACTTCCACGCCAACTTCGGTGACCTGAAATAATGGAACTTATTATATACCATATTACTGATCAATACATTGTTTTTTCGACAACCTGATTTATAAACTCGTACCTTAAAAATATGTGTGTTCCTAACTTGCAATTCAGAATAATAATGCAATTTTGAAGGATATTTAATGACAACTTTACAAATTGGCTCAAAGCACAATCCAGCACAATACGTAAAACATGATCACGTTCAGTTAAACGTACTTATATGCACGTATTAAACGTACTTAAATATAAGTATGCTTGTAGTCATTAAATCAAAAAAAAGGTGCAATACAATTATATATGTATATAAATGAAAGACGTGTTAGTTACACCATTTATAACTCAAGATCGACTGAACGGACTTGGCTGAAAATTGGTGGGGAGGTAGTGTAGAACTAGGGTAAGGACATAGGCTTCTTTTCATGATATTAGAATCCAATACAACTCATAAAAACAAAAATTATATTTCAAATTATAAATATTTGTTAAAAAGTCATGTTTGTACGAATTATTTGAATACAGGGTGGCTGATGAAAGCCGCTACCAAAAAAAATTAAGTAACTTTTTTTCTATTTAATGAATCTGGTTAATTTTTATTTTTTTATTTTGCAGATTGACTTTTACATTTAACAAAAATGGATAACTGGGACACTGAAACAAAAATTTGGATTGTCCGCCGCTATCACGCGCTGGAGTCCGTTGTTTCGGTTCAAAGAGAGTATAGGCGCAGGTTTGGCGGCAATCCTCCGAGCAGATGGACCATAATGAGACTTGTAAACAATTTTGCAGAGCATGGGAGTCAACAAAAGACCTTACCATCGAAACCCTTCAGTTCGAACGGAATAAACAATCGCTGCTGTAGCTGCTGCCATACAAAACAATCCACGTGTTTCGACAAGAAGCTTATCTGCTCAAATGGGTGTAAGCAGATAGTCATTAGTCAATTATGCACAAAGATTTGGACTTATTCCCATATAAAATTCAAATGGCCGACAAACTGAACGCTGCAGACTTGCCGATTCGCTTGGAATTTTGCCAGAAAAGGCTTCAAATGGTGGAAGAGGATGGAAACATGAAACTGTCTTTTCATGTCTGACGAGGCCCATTTCGATTTAAATGGCAACATAAACAAACAAAATTGTCGAATATGGAATGCTTTCCAGCCCACAGATACTCCATGAGACGGAATTGCATCCACTTCGTGTCACAGTGTGGTGTGCAGTTTCATCACGCTGCATTGTCGGGCCCTACTTCTTCGAAGAAAACGGTCACACCGTTACGGTTACTGGAGACCGTTACTTCAGCATGTTGAGAGAGTTTTTCTATCCAGAATTACGCCGAATGAGAATTTCTTTCAACTCTGTGCGGTTTCAGCAAGATGATGCAGCTCCTCACATAGCCCAACCCAGAATTGCGACGAAAATTTCCCAATAAGCTGATATCCAAAAACTCCACATTCCGTTGGCCACCCAGGTCGCCTGACCTTACTGCACCTTACTTTTTCTTGTGGGTTATTGCAAACAGGAAGTCTACAAAGCAAAACCGACAAATTTGAATGAACTAAGGCAATCCATTCCAGAAACAATTGCGGCTATCCTGGCAGTAATGAACTACTTTTTGGTAAGATACCGCACATGCATCAACGAGTAGGGGGGCATTTAAATTCCATTATTTTTTAAACTAATTAAGCCATATTTAATAAAATTGAATGAGCTTTAACATGAATAAAAGAAAAATTAATTCCATACACTAAAAAAAAATTATTTGAGTTTCTTAATGTAGCAATATTCATCAGCCACCCTGTATATGGGTACAATTTTAAACAGATTCTTCGTCAAAAATAATACAATTGCTAAGTATTTGGAATAGTAGAAAAGAAAAATGCTGTGAATAATCTACTGCCTCAGTAATCAGTCATTGAGTATGTATTATACCACGTGCATCCCAAAATACTGATGTCATGTCCATTCCAACCGCCTTTTTCGTCTTTGCACGCCTGAGAACCGGTTCATCATGTGCAATCCACTAGAATGACTGCCGATTAGACTCCATTGGGAAATGATGGAGCTATGCTTCTATCAGACGTGGAAAAATACAGTAGTTCATAAATTCTCCCTTAGGAAAAAATCAATAGAACCATGCAAAAAAAGTGTATGTTGTTAAAATTATCTATATATTTTAATCAATTTATGTAGATTAATATTTCTACATTTTGTTTTCGAAAATGTTTTGAGTTTAGCAAAAAAGTGAAAGTTAATATTTGGCACACTGATTCTTTCACAGGATGATATTGTCAAGGCTATTAAGCCTTCTTTCAAGTTGGATCTGGATGGGCTGCCGTCTCTATTTATAAAAAATTGTTAATTACCATGGGTTTTGTCTCTGTGCGCTCCACTGTGTAAAATTTAGCGGTTTTTAGCGATTATTGCATGTCTGCATTCTCCGCTGGATTTCAGGTAGATTGTGTTTACACAGATTTCTCTAAAGCCTTTGGTAAGGTTTTTTCACACAAAGTCCCAATTAAAAAATTATCATCTTTAGGTTTTCAATCTTTGCAATGGATTAACTCATATTTGCACAATAGACGATGCGTTGTTAGTGTCGACGGAGTGCTGTTCATCAATGACATTCCCTGTTGCTTCTCTTTTAGTTTATGCAAATGACTTAAAAATTTTCGCAATAATCAAAAATTTTGAAGATGTATGCAAACTTCAATGTGATAGTTTTTATGATTGGTGAATCTAGATAAGTGTTCTCAGATCTCGTATGGGAGGGGACGTAGCATCTTACCTTCAAGCTACAATATTTCTAATTGTGTCCTAAAATGATAATAGATTTTCTTTCATTAATCATATCAACTATGTCCCTGTGCTTGGCTTTGTCCGTCGAAATGTTTCCAATTTATCCGGATTAATAGATCTTTCTTAAATTTGCAATCCGCCCCTTAAAGATTGTTGACCCAATACCATCGAATACATTTAGTTTATTGCTTTTGCATCTTAAATTACTGCCTTTCATTTATTTTCAATGTAGTTAATAGAGCTATTGACTATCCCTATTTATTAGCGAACATTATTTTCAATACTCCTCAGCGTTGTCTCAGATCTATTTCATTTTATTATAAAAAGAATACTAAATTTGCGGTTATGCTCGTCTCAAGCGTGCTATCCGTGCGTTTAACTCGATTTTCCAGAAAGTTCTTCCTGATTTTTCTCACTCTAGGGTTTCCTTTGAATACCCTTAATTGTTTTTTAGTTTAAGTTATCTATTTTTATAATTGTAATAAATAAATTATTAATAAAAAATGTACAACTTCTAATGTCTCACGAACCGGACAAGTGACAACTTTGTAAGATAATGGTTTATTTCGAACACAAATTCTTCTTAAATCGAATTTTGCATCACGCGTTGTTGATTGTTATATAAAATAGAGGAAAAAAGTTTAAATGGCTCCAATTGGAAAACAAACAAATACTAAAATTCGTTATAGTTATCTGTTTTATTGATCGGCCAGTTTTTATTGCAGTTATATGGAGGCCTGATATAGGTGATTTCGACAAATGAGCAGCTTCTTTGGGAGAAAAGGGCGTGTGCAAAATTTCATATCCATACCACAAAAACTGAGGAAGTACCATAATTTAAGTATATACATATATATAAACCAAACGCAACTCTTCATGATCATATTATATACAATATACTTTATTGAGATTGGAGGAAGTGGTTGAGGTTTTTTACCTACTAGACACACTATTTTAATACTCTCGCAACAAAGTTGCTAAAGAGAGTATTATAGTTTTGTTCACATAACGGTTGTAAGTCCTAAAACTAAAAGAGTCAGATATAGGGTTATATATACCAAAGTGATCAGGGTGACGAGTAGAGTTGAAATCCGGAAGTCTGTCTGTCCGTCCGTCCGTGCAAGCTGTAACTTGAGTAACAATTGAGATATCATGATGAAACTTGGTACACGTATTTCCTGGCTCCATAAGAAGGTTAAGTTCGAAGATGGGCAAAATCGGCCATTTGCCACGCCCATAAAATGGCGAAAACCGAAAACTTATAAAGTGTCATAACTAAGCCATAAATAAAGATATTAAAGTGAAATTTGGCACAAAGGATCGCATTAGGAAGGGGCATTTTTGGACGTAATTTTTTTGGAAATATGGGGGTGGCCTCCTACTAAGTTTTTTGTACATATCTCGGAAACTACTATAGTTATGTCAACCAAACTCTACAGAGTTGTTTCATTCAGGCATTTCCATATACAGTTCAAATCGGAAGAAATCGAATAATAACCACGCCCACCTCCCATACAAAGGTTATGTTGAAAATCACTAAAAGTGAGCTAACCGACTAACAAAAAATGTCAGAAATACTAAATTTTACGGAAGAAATATCACAAAGAAGCTGCACCCAGACTTTCTTTAAAAATTTAAAATGGGCGTGGCGTCGCCCACTTATGGACCAAAAACCATATCTCAGGAACTACTCGACCGATTTCAATGAAATTCGGTACATAATAGTTTCTTAACACCCTGATGTCATGTACGAAATATGGGTTAAATCGGTTCACAACCACGCCAATATAACGCTATTTTGAATTCCATCTGATGCCTTCTCTATATAATATATACATTAGGAACCAATGATGATAGCGGAATAAAACTTTATACAAATACATTATTTGATGCGAGAATATAAAATATTCGGTGACTGAACTTAGCCCTTCCTTACTTGTTTTTATTTAAAACACTGACTTGTATCGGAAAGACAGACTACTTTTCAAAATTTTTATTTCATCTACCTGCCATTTAGTAACAGCTGATGTGAAAAACAGTACAAGTGCACGTTCAATTAATTCAAGACATTAAATAAAGTTTTGTAAAAACTAATGTTTAATCTGTATAAAGACTCTCCCGTATCTACATAGATAAGACGGTACGAAGGTAATACAGGTACGATAATTAGAAGTGTTTCGAACTATTTTAACAATGCTGCCGTTTGGTCATATTAAGGAGTCAGTAAGGTAATTTTTTTTACATATCCTGTTCCCTTACACGCTTAGAATTAATGTAGAAACTCACTTTACCATTGGAAGGTTTCGAAAAAGGCCCAAAAATAATAATACCGCTCGACGTTCGGAGCGCGCGAAGTGCACACCTAAAACTTTAACCTTTTTTTCTCAAAACACACTTATTTAAACTGGCGGACATGATTAAGGTCGATCTACTCAACCGATTTGCTTAATTTTTTTTTTTTAATGTTCACAAAATGCTGGGAAAAATTTAAAAAAAAAATAAAATTAATTACCTTTTTATTTAATAATATTTTTTCATCACTCTAGTAGGGACGATAACCATTCGCGTCCTTTTTAGGAATAAATTTGGTTTTTGTGTTCCAGATATTTAAAACATGAGAAATCGTGTCCGCCAGTGAAAAAACGCATCTCATTCACCTAGCTATTTCTCTGACAGATGTCCTAAAAAAACCTAAAAAAATTTGTTTATACACTCAACGATATACCTCAAGATATGTAAAAAAATTCTTTGTAGAATAAAAATTTCTATGAAAAAAGGCAAAAACAAAACAGGCTAGATTACGCTGTAAAGAGTTCAATTAATTTTTCGACAAAAATTAATAACAGACCCTTTTTTAGTAATAACCTCGTGGTTTACTTTTTAAAATAAAATAAAAATCGATTATTTTAACAAATCTGTGTTTTATATATGTATATTATTTTTAATACTTTAATTAGCATATTCTTATAACGACAGACGTTTTCTCTGGTTGCAAAAGCCCGGCAGACGGTAAAATATTACTTACGGTGGATGTAACTACGGTCATTAATAGGTTTAATGTACATAATTTCCAAACCACTTTAGCGAAATCGACCAAACTTTATCAGAACAAATATGTTTACCATTCCCTACGAAATTGTAAAAATAGTTGTAATCGGATTATAAGCCCACCCACTCTCCAATAACGGTTATGTTGAAAACTACTTAAAGCGCTATACCTCAATAAATTAAATTTTTAACGCAAAATTATATAAAAAGAGCTTTATTAATATTGGACAGCGGGCGAAACTCTGCCCATATTTCGGTGAAAACCGAACCAAATTCAGTGTATGACATTTATGTGATATTCTTATGTAACAGAGCGGAAATGGACGAAATCGGACTAAGGCAACGCCTATTTTCCATATAACAATTTTAAATTCCATCTGAAATATCCGGATCCCTGCTAAAATATCTGGAGTTAAGTCAGCGCTTCCAAAGTTCAAAAAGCATTTTTTGTGATTCAACATTTTTTTTTAACAAAGTAAAAAAAGAGATTTTTTTCATTTATTCGAAAATGCAGTGTTCAAATCACATACTGTAAAACACAATCAAGCTTTCAATGATTCACCGAGTTGCCTTTGAGTTTGTGGTGTGAAGAAGCCTTTCATGGTTTCTGAACAGTAATCATTTAAATATGAGACAATTTTTTAAGCATATTACCAAGCATTGTTATTACGATGTCTGAGATACTGTAAATATTTTACTATTTGCTTCTTCGTGCAAACTCAACTCCTTAGAGAAATCTGTTGGAGTCACCTGTTCAGCTCCCGAAATTATGGTATAATATACTGTATTTGAACAAACATCGATTCTTTGTAAAGGATATTTCGTGAATATTTATAAAAAAAATTTTTTAAAATATTTCCTTTGGCACATCTTTCATAAAATTTTTCGAATTTGAGAAATTCCTGCATCGTGCGAGATGAGTAGGATCACCTCCTTGGATCACCAAAAAAATGTGTACAAATGAGATTAAAAAAAGTCATAATTTTATCTATTATGGTCTCTGCAAAAAAAAAACAAAAAAAAACAATTCCGAAAAAGCAGCTTTTCGGGCCGACAAGGAAGATATCGCCTTAATGCCGACAATGTGTAAAATTGGTTAACGGGTTAAGTCGGAAGGCATACTCGGCTCCTCCCAACCGGTGGGAGTGGTGCAGGATTGCTCTGCTCTTTCGCTACAGTACATCGAAAAAAGGGTAGTCGGAAACAGCGTTGAGGACGCTAGTTGGATACTCAATATCACCAGCGATGATTAGTCTTACAAATTCATCCGGCAGCAGGGATTCAGGCTGAACTTTATATTCAACGCCGTAGTTGAGGCCTGTAAACCTTAAGCTTCGGCGGATTACAACCAAAAGGAGCAGATGCTAATGGACGAGCAACTCACTCATTTCGGCATCAACACAGTCGAGCAGGTCGTTATTGTCACTATCATAGTCCCCCAGCTGACAGAAGGTAGAATTTGCTCGCGGTGACGTACGCCTGTCGTAAGAGGCGACTAAAATCCATATGTACTGTGTCTGTATTTTAGACTATAATACTCAGCGTAATGGAAAGACATTTGAAGCTAAAGTGACAAATGTCATCATTCATTGGGCTGTTGGGTGGTCAACTGGTAGTAGCAAAAGCTACAAGACCGGAGACTGGTACCACGGGGAGCAGTTAGCCCGAGTTTACTCTAATCTGCTGATTGGTTTTGGCCCTTTGTGGAGATTCGTAATAGGTAAGAGTGGAAAAATTCAATCCAGTATGGAGTCGCACTCCGGTCGGTTTGGTATCGGCATCGAGCACGACCAAGGTAGAAAAGTTGTCCCTTCCAACTAGACCAATTGGAACCAAAAAAGAGGTGTGAAAAGCATTTATTATTTGGAGCACTGATCAAGGCATTGTATTGATCTATGTGCTTTTTAAAATCACAGTGAGATAAGGCCGTCGTCATCTGGTACTCACGTAAAAAACGACTGTTGTCACAATGGCAGTAGAACAAAATGAGTATCCTAGCTTGCAGGAAGGACTGCTGCCCTTCGCAAAGGAGCTCCTGGACGGGCTGAAGGGGGCAGGATGGTGAGGACAGTGGATACGAAGACCTGTCACTCATAGAACCAATCCTGTTATCTCCAATACCCTCATAGAAGTTGGCCAGGTGAACCTACACCATGCGACTGCTGAGGCAATCAGTTCACAGGGTTCTCAACAAAGTCACTTGCACGGACAACTGGGAGGAATACAGGAATATATCTCCTAACAACCTAAAATTAAGTTTGCGAAGACGAATAGTTTCACTAAATTCTGTGCAATGTCTAGATCTCTTCCGAGCTTGAGGTCCCAACACTTGACGTCTCAATAAATAAAGGCTTTAGGGGAAGACATACCAATGGCCCCATCTTCCCAGAGACGTCGTTACGAAGAGGGTAAACTTTACAAAGAAGTTTAGAGTGACTATCGGCAGTAAGGCGGAGTGAAGTGATTGCAATGTCGACCTACTACTGAGGGACAGTACAATTCAGTAGTAGACTGACGGCTCGAAAACACCGAAATGCATTGGAGCAAGCATTGCGGGACCGCATACTAATGGAATGTTTTCCGAGCATTTTTCAAGCAGAAGTTTCTGCTATAAGTCATATAATCAGTGTGAAAAAATCAATTATAATCGCAACATGCTCAACGATAGTCAAGGCGCACTAAAACCAATCTCTGCGGACGAGATCAAATCGCTATCGGTGCAAGAGTGTTCAGAACGGCTAAACAGTCCATCATAGATAGGGAGGGGTATTTTCAAGCGCCATGCTAAGTTGCTAATGGGTACTTACAACCTTAGAAGGTTTAAATATGTAATCAATAAATATGTAATCAATAGGGACATGCTCAGGCTACTTGTCGCTTTTTACGCTGACCATTGTAAGCACTTCCGTAACATGTGCAGTTCTTGTGCAAATTGCCTGTTTTGCGACATGGAGCTTGAAACTTCAGAACAAGAAGGTGAAATTTCAGTCTGCTAATAGTATTCAAGAAAAAATTATAGTTTGCACTGGAAAATAACTTTCAAAATACTATACTCATAAAATACTTAGAATTGGGGCTAGTCAGAGTGCTAGTTATGTTGCCTGTTTGAGCTCCTGGGAACCGTAGAGGTCCTCTGTTGGCCACTCGAGGTGAGTGGCGGCGCAGCGCGCGAACTGTGTGCAGATTGCACAGCCGCACAACCGTAAGGGCTAGCGTCGCAGTATTGCGTAGCCAACATGGGGCCACGTAACGCGTGGTCCACTCCCTATGAGTCTTAAGGCCTGAGCAGGTCTTAAGATGGCTCCATCCATTGCATGTATTGCACCTGACCGAGGTGGAGTTTGGATGGAGCTTCTTTGCGTAAACGCAGCAGAAAATTTCCTCCGGGAACGAGTTGGACTCAATGCCAGCACGAGCCAGGAGGATACGGAGCAACCCTGCTGCAAGGCGTTGCTCCAATGACGGCACCCACAAATTAAAACTCACCGATCCAAACGGGGTTAGATCGCGAAAAAAAAAAAACAGCTCTTGGTCGGATGAAATCCGAGTCAATTCCGGAATTGTAACATTACAATTTAATCGTCGCAACTGGTGTGTTTCAGAGATATGCAACGGACTCACAATTTCAGTGCACACTCGAACACTTACCCAAAACCGGCTATCGCTTTCTTTGAACGAGCAGAAGGATTGCTCGTTAGCGACTGTGCGCAGACGAAAGTGTTGATCACAACGCTCGAGTGTCGTTCATACGTGTTTGTTTTGGTTCGGGTGTTTTGCGGATCAATATGTTCGAGTGTCCCGAGTTTAGGCTCGAGTGTGCAAAGCATTTTTTGTTTATGTGTAATCGTCAGTACAGTTGATTAATTTGCTTTGTGAGTGTTAAGAATTTTATATGATACGTATTACAAAGTTTTGGTTTCAATGTGCAAAGATTTTGAAACTGTATTCAATAAATTACAACTTTGCAGTTCTCCATCGCTGTGCTACGTTCTTCCGTCCATTTTAAAAATAAAAAACATTTGTGAATTTAATAATGGTGATATAGCCGCAATTTCAGTCTTAAAAGAGAACATAAGAAAAAAAATTAGGAAATATGGGTTGTCAATTTAAGTATATGGCATAAGGTTGCAACTTTTTTATACCCACCTGCTATAAATATGCAGCCAAATGATTTGGATGATATAAAAATTTTTTGCATCTCTCAAATTCAAAATAATGCAATATCAGCACCAACTTCAGCAACATCTGCGGGAAACGATTCCTTAAGCCCAACCGCCCAACCGCCCTCTCACCTACTTTGACAACGCATTTTTCTTTCAATGAAAGTAACCAAATAGATCAAAGCCATTCTTCTTCTTTATGTTCAAAAACTGGAGGCGATACATTCTTTTTCACTTATTTGGTTAAACGAACAGCCCCACAAGGCACAGAAAAGCCTGAAGATGAAGTTGAGAGATATAGCAGAGAAGAGGTAGAGATGACTGAAAATTTTAATTTGATGGAGTGGTAGCAAAGTAATCAGGGTAAATACCCCCATTTATCAAAGTTTGCATTACATATTCATGCAATCTTTCTTTCTTTTCTTTCTTTTTATTTAGCTGTCAACTTAATTACTGAAAAACGTAACAGAAGAGCGCCAGGCTCTGTTGACAGAGTTGGGAGTTATAAAGTATGCGTGCAATGATAGTTTCATAAAAATATTTTTCTTTTTTTATATTTAATTTCAAGAGTGATAAAAAGTATAGAATGCGTTTTTTTTTTTAATGATTTTATATCTAGTGAAATATCATTTGTTTATGCGAAGTCTGATTTAATAAAAGTATATTGAAGAATGAAAACAGAAGTTTTTATAATTATATAAGCATATTTGTCGCCAAGAGGTTTGGCGGGACAGGTTATTGAAAACGTGGTCAATGCCCCCAAAAGTGGGACGTATGGGCATCCTACTCTAGRTTGGATATTTTCATTCATTTAACCAGTATTATATTCTGCTATAATTCAGGATCACGATCGCGCAAACAAACAAAGAGTGTGAAACTTTGCGCTATACACTTCAGAACTCAAACGCATTTTATACGGACATTCATCTTAAAATTATTTAAGTTTCGTATGACACTTTAGCAAGCTTAGGCAGCTAAGATATATACATTTATATATTTACATACATACTCCTTGCGCTCGCAATGATTCTTTCTACATATTAGCAGGTAGGTTAAGTGCAGGAAGTAGGTATGCCTACATACAGCTTGAATATTATGTGCGATCATATAGTAAAAAAACTACTATGATGAAACTGCAGCTGCACTCAAAATTAGCTGTTTTGAAAAACCCAAATGAGTGTGCAGTTGCAGTTTCGCCACAATTCCCAGAAATTTGCAGAATTTGAAGTGGCGCAAATATATGTAAAGGGTCGTAGCAAGCGCAATGATTATTTAAGTAACGGCAGAAAAAAAAAAACGGCCGTTACAACAACAACAACATTATTTAAGTAAGTATGAATGTATACCTACACTAGCCACTCCCTTTATGAATTGGTTTTTCCCAAAACACAAAATGCAGTTGCAGTCTAGTCACACTGCTTGGAAACACACGTATGCAAGTAAAAAAGCAACTATCATTATTCTTCTCTTATTCTTAACTGGGTCTTATGTTATGGTTATGGAAATATATTTTTAATTTAAAAATGCGTCATTCCTTTGATACATGCATACATATAGTTTAAATGMTGTATTTCAATAATATTGACTGTTAAAGTGTATACAACATTAATAATTTCTCATATTTTTGCKCAGAAAAATGTGATACACTTCTTCTACACCCGTGTTCTGTCCGAGTATCCGTGGCAATAGTTGAACACATTTCGGGTTAACTGCGGGTTTCGAGTGTGGGCACTCGCTTGTGATCGTTTTGAAGCGAGTATGATCAAACAGACTCGAACACACAGAAAGCAGCTGCCGGGTGTGCCACTTGGTCGAACCCATTGCTGCCGAATGTGGCGCTCGCTCGTGCTCGATTTTTAATGAGGATGATCGAACAGGTTCGAACACACGAAATGCAGCTCTATGGTGTGTTTCCCCACTTTTGGAAAAAAATTAAACGTCATTTGTATTCAAAAAATTTTAATATGATGACTACAAAAATTACCGTCCTACCTCGTTTTAATCATGTTTAAGCAAACTGTTGGAAAAAATAATATCAAAACGAATACAATATTTTTTATTTCAAAACAAACTAATTATTTAAATAATAAACAAACTGCTAGGTCAGACACGGTAGAGGCAACAATTTACCTAGACCACTTTTTAGCTAGTAATTTATCAACTTAAAATCACTGCTCTGTTATAAGTGTTGATTTTACAAAAGTCTTCGAGCGTATAGGTGTTTACTCTATACTCAATCAACTTGATCAATGGAAAGTTGGTTCGAAAATCTACAACTATACAAAAGCATTTTTATCAAATAGAACATTTTGCGGTCAACGTAAACCGATATAAATCAAACTTAAAATTAGAAAATGGGATGGCGTTATTTCTAATCGCCTTTGAAAAAATAAATCCTTTAATGGAAAAAGTTAATAACATATCCCACTATTTATATGCAGATGTCCTCTATTTTATTTCAAAGATTAACGATGTAAACACTTACAATAATGATTTGAAAAACTTGTCTAGTTTATTTACAAATTGGTCATTAACATCGGGTGCATCTATTAATTTTGAAAAGTGTAAGCGCCTACATATGTATATGTAAGAAGCGGAAATGCAATATTCCAGATCCAGTGTTTTACAATCATATCATAGAAAGTGTACCCTAGGAATAACCTTCGATCAAAAATTCACTTGGAAATACCAAATGGAAGAGCGAATAAATATACTCGAAATCATATTAAATATTATGAAAGCCCCGATACTGGCAAAGAACATGGCGGCACGCATAATTAGTCTCGCGTTTCGAACTCCAATTGCAAACATACTCTGAACTGAAACTCCCTACTATTGAAGACTGCATTTTTAAATCAACTGGGCATAAAATATATAACGATATACAAAACTCCGATAACATCCTGTAAACAGACTTCAAGGCTCTAGCTCACTCGAAAAAACTCAGAGGTACAAAGATGTATAAGTGAAACTTTAAATGCGTTTTTCTCGAAACGGTATTTTCCAAAATTGCTAACATAATAACTCAACGAGAAATCGACCGATCGATTTCCAATTAAAACTATGTATTGTTGAATACATTTACTTACGGTCTTTTGGATTGGTTGAAAATTGTCTTTTTGACATTAAAAAATTACAATTTTTACGAAAAAAAAACGAAATGATTTTTTCAAAAATTACGCCATTTTGTTAATTTTTGATATTTTTCAAAAGAAAGTAGGTCATTGTATGGGAAATATCTTTAAGTATATCACTTTAAGGCAACTACATGTAAAAATGGAAGTAGAACTGGCTGTTGTTGTTGTTGTAACGGCAGAATTCCACCGAGTTGACAGTCCTTGGCCGGATAAAACTCCGGGTCCGTTCCGGTTTTCGTAGACCCGACTGTCATGGGAACGGCAAAAGAACTGGCTAATTTGGTACTGTGATGGTGCAAAGACAGTTGAAAACACTTTTGCTATTACATCTAAAAAAAACTAATCAAAAATAGACTTTACCTAGCTCCACGGCTAGGCATAGAACCAACATCCATAAACGCTTTAAAATCGACGAATATTAGAAAGAGACCTGCGAGGCAAAAAACGGTAACAGGTAACAAAAACGCCAATCAATTAGCAAAAGACGCACACACCTCATCCTACTTTTTAAATCAGTAACTGCACAGAAAAAGATATAAAAAGGTGTTTCGCAAACTTCATTAAAAAACGTGTCTCAAATTATGAGAATAAAATTAATGCTCATTATAATATTACGCATCAGTTATATTAACAACATGGCAGCAAATCGAATTATAAGACAAAACGCCAGCAATGTGTTATGATGAGACTTAAACTTGGCCATATTAAACTAACGCACGAATATCTACATTCAAAAGAATCACCACCACTTTGCATGAACTATAATGACACCCTAACCATGCAACACCTAATAAACTGCTACGACACATCGCAAAATGTTGATTTGCATACCGCTATAGCAACACTGGATTACGAAAATATAAGCAAACATCTACGTCCCATACTATTAAAATTAATTTAGAGTTGGAATGTACACATAAAAAAATAATATATCTCTATATAAAATGGGACGAAGGCATAATCAGCCAGTTTCTCTTTGTTTTCCTAGTATGTCCGTAAATTTATTTAGAGGTCATATTAAAACAAATAAATAAATATTACTTCATTACTACTGTTTCATTTTATCAAGTTTACAACAAAAATAATATATTCATGCTTTATAAATTAACACTTACATGCTTCTTGTTGAGTTCGTTCACTTCAATTTGTTGAGGAGCCGATGAATTAACTTTTTCAATAACTTTTGCAATGTTCCGATCAATACTTTTATCCGTCGTGCTGTTAACAAGATTTTCAAAAAAATCTGTGTTCTTGTTGCTTGATTCCGCCAAAAATACTGAATCAATATTTTGATGCTTTGGATCGGAATTAGAATTAGGTACTCTCAAAAAATTGTTTTCAGTGGATTGCTTTTGCCGTATATAGGGGTCTTCTATAACAATTTCGTTTTGGTCCTCTTTAGCTATAACTATTTTTTTAGGTGTCCAAGGTTTTATTAAGGAATCCTGCGATTGACTCATATCGTTATATAGTGCTGGTATGTTTGTTTTTTCTGTTATACGCTCCTTTTGTCTATCTGTTAGTTTTTCCGGCTTAAGGCTCCATACCGACGGTATGATGACATAGACGTCATCTTTAAATAATTCTAAAACCTGAGTTGCGAAATTTTTACCCAGGCAAGCACGAGTAATATTTATAACAGAATGCTTCCACTCTTCATAAAACTTTGAATCTACACCGTCTTTTGAAGACTTGTTTATAGCTTCTTTAAGTGTACATTTAATTGACTCTATCAGAGAACTGTTTTCAGGTAATTTAAAACTGTGGAGAACACATCGGAAAATTTTAAGCAGTTTCTCTTTTTCTCTTTTTGTTACTTGTTTTTTAAACAATTTTTGTAGGAGAGCAAATAATTGTTCGAAGTGTATCGAATAGTTGTTGCAGTCATGTTTGATCATTTCATCTGCATACGCATTAATAAGATTGATAAAAACTTCACATTCATAACCAGAATCTAAAATTGAGTTTAGAACTTTTGCTATTTCATTCAAATGTTGTGATCTAGCAGTGGTGTTTTCTGAAAGTTGTAACAGATCATGCCAGAGCATATAGAACTTTTCATCAAAAATAGAATTGTTGCGATGTCCAGTAAATTCAATAACCATGCGTAATGGCCATAAACTCCAGGACATTAATGAATGAACGAACTCTTGTGCTGTACGACCAAACGAATTACTTCTTAACAAATTTACCATTTCCGAAGATATATTACGCCATATAAAAAATTTTACTTCAAAATACTCAAAACCTTCATCATTTGGTGTATTGGTGAAATATTCAGCTACAATCTCCACAGCACGCCAACAAAGTTGTTTTGGAATAAATGCTTCTAAATTAGATATTTTAGCAGCGCACTGCTGAATAACATTAGGAAGAAGATAATCTCTTCCAGTTGTTAAAAATTTTACTAAAACTTGTATAATTTTAATGTAATTTTCACAATCCAGAATAGAGCGTGATAAACGAAGTCCTTCAGATGCAATTACATTAGCTGCTATTGTTATGGGACGACTGCTTTTTGCAATCATTTGTATTAAACCGAGACAATAATACTCATATGATACAGACATATCGTTATTAATCATTATGCGAGTTGCACTTTTGGTCAATATAATTAGCAGTCGTTGTTCAATATCACTACGTTTTTCACTTTCGATAAGCAAATTTGAGGCTTCCAAAATAGCATAAAATATTGATTTCCAATGTTTTTCCACAATACCTGAAGTTATCAATGTCGTATCTTGACACATGAATTCTAACTCGTATTCCCGCAATAGCCTTTGTATAAATTCATCCTGCTGCTTGCTCACTATGACTACCAGGCATGTCAAAGCGAAATCTCGAACAGAAATGTATTGTTGAGCTATTCCTAGAGTACTTTTTGAATGTGACCCGAAGCAAAATATTAAAAATGGTTCTACAACATTTTCGTAGTTGTCCTCACTTTGCGCACCTAAACAAGTTATCAAATACCACCAAATGCGTAATTTTACAGCAGCGACATATGGAGTTTTCGACTGGGATGATTTTAGAGGAATGCACACAAGTTTTAAACGTTTGGGCGATGATAATTGATTGTGATTAGCAAAGATTTGAATAAGTAGATGCCAACACGTAAACGATTCTGCTCTTACTGAATTATCTGGACTACGAAATCCAAGTTCGACAATGGATAGAAACAAATTTATAGTGCTAGCACTTTTCAAGATTTCGCGATCCAACAGACGAACAAGTATACACCAAATTCGATGCCAATATTGATTTCGGTCCTCTCTAAGCTGGTGCAAACGAGATGCAAATTCCTTCACAATTACATTTTTTAAATTATTCCAACAACTATGATTTGGAATGTTGCCAATATCTAAAGTTAATAAACCTTGTTCCAAAGCTGATACTGCACTGCCCTGTACAACCGAGTCGTCATCAAAAGTTAGTGGAAGTATATCTTCCACCCAAAAACGTAGTAATTCATCACCAGATAAAATCTTTCCAATTACCGAGGGAGGTGTGCTTTTACTCGTGTTAGCGAGCAAATCCAACATCTGTAAATTTAATATACTAATGTTCGCAAAAATTAACAAATATTATAATTATATACTTACGTTACAATACAAGTGCGTTTGATTATTTTTTAGTATTTCTTTCGAGGAATTATACACCTCATAAAACCCTCGACCTAAATTAGAATCCATTATCAAAGGCTATGTTATTGTCAATAGACGTTTTCATACATAAGCTTATTATATGCGCGCCAAACCGTCAGCAGATATGTTAAATAGGTTTAGTGAGTGATGCCAAGTCAAATACAAATCAGGGATACCATGATTCCGTTTATTCATATTCTTTAGGATTAGGATGTTTCGTTGTAAACAATTCTTAATATTGTTTTGAGTTAATACATCCCATAATAAAGCTTTATTTGTATTGTGTTATATCAGAATGACGAATCGATTTTGTTCTTACATTCGTGATGACACAGTATTTTGGTCGATGGTCGACGCTGAGAGTGAAAATTCATATAGAAAACCCTTGAAACAGTTACAATGGCTCACAGTTCTCTGCATAACAGGCATTCTAAGAAACACTCCAACGCTTGCTCTACAAAGGTTACTACACCTACAATAAACGACATTACAGCTCTGCTGTAAGAATGGCGACGTTACGTAAATTCTTTACAAAGATTTTCGGGTATAGCTCTATAAGAATGGGGTTGCTGGATGAAATTTGGGACAGAAGGTTTCAAGTCACAATCAAAAGGATTATGGCGCAGAAGGACGTGACTTCAGCAAAGCTTGCAACATTAACACTGTTGGAGTGGGCACCGAAATTCATTACTAGGAAATGGATTCTAGGCGGTCCTTCAAACTTCTAGAACACTACAGTATCTTTCAGGCAGAAGTCTTCGAAGATTAACTCTCTGCAGTTACTAAATCAAATGCAATGCCCCGAAGAAAAAAAATAAATAACCTTCAAAATAATAAAGTGATTTGCCGAAGGCCGCTAACGCAGAAAGAAGTACTACGCGAAAGTACTTCAGTCACCCGGATATTGGCTCGACCATGGTTACTTTTTAGATCTCGGCCGAAGGTCGCCAACGCAGAAAGAAGTACTACACGAAAGTACTTTAGTCACCCCCGGTATTGGCTCGACCATGGTTATTTTTTAGAACGCAGAAAAAAGTACTACGCAAAAGTACTTCAGACACCCCGACCAATTTTAGTATAAAAATATAAGTTGGTAGAGAAATTTGCACTTCTTACATGGGTGCTTGCCAGCCGGAGTGTATATACTTAAATAGTGTAGGATTAGTAATTATAGTATTTATTTTTTAAGTTTAATGTTTATTTAAGGGGTCTGCAGGGTAATCTGGCCTATTTTTTTGAAATTTTTTTTTCATAGAAATTTTTATTCTACAATAAAACTTTTTTCACATATCATAAGTATGTACATACTATATGTATATCGTGGAGTGTATGTACAAATTTTTTCGGAATGTTTTGGTAACATTTGTCGGAGAAATGGCTGGGTGAATGAGATGCGTTTTTTCAGTGGCGGACACGATTTCTCATGCTTGAATCATCTGAAACACAAAAACCCAATTTATTCCTAAAAAGTACGTGAATGGTTATCGTCCCCACTAAATAGATAAAATAATTGAGGTATGCACCAAGACCTTAGGTCTATTGTGCCCTCTCCTGGCTCACAGGGATTCACTTAGCACCAACATATTGATGAAGTCCAATATCCTACTGGGTGTTAACGAGGCGATGTGATCCCTCTCCAGATACATGGATCCAAGGGTCTTTGACCTGCGCCTACAGACTGCAACGCAGTCGATAGCAGGTGCTCCGGGGTCTCAGGCTCCCTGTCGCAAAACCGACAGTTGGCACAAGATGATAGGCCCATGTTAAATAAATGCCTGTTCAACCTGCAGTGGCCGGTGTAAAATGCGACCAGAAGCCTAMGTTTGTCCTTTGGGAGGTTTATTAACAATTTGAACCTCTTCTGGTTATACCCCCAACTAGCAGCTTGGCGTGTGGCATACCATACGTTCGCTGCCAATGCCTTTCCCGGTGCGCTCTTCCTTCCTTGCGGAGCAGCTCCTTCACAGCATGGGGAGCCACCCCAGTGAACGGTTTGGGCCCAACCATATTGGTGGAGGTTGCAGAGCGAGTAAGCACGTCAGCCAGCTCGTTGCCGGCTATACCCCTGTGACCAGGCACCCAGATCAGGTGCACCTGGTTCTTTTCAGCTAGGTTGTTCAGCCGTTCTCTACACTCCTGCACTAGTAACGATTTGATCTCGTAAGAGGAGATCGCTTTTAGTGCCGCTTGACTATCGCTTAGTATAGCTATTCGCTCATTGCGAAGTCGCGGTGGAGGTTTATCAATACTAGAATAATGAAAAAAATTTTGATAAATATAAAAGTAATGAACGATTTTTTTTTACTTTCCGCCATGTTTTTTTACATACTTTCTGTAATAAAATTGTCAATAAATTATAAAAAATTATGAATCTAGTAGGGACGATAGCCAGGCATTTTGTGAACGTTAAAAAAAAAATTAAGCAAATCGGTTGAGTATTTCGAACCGGAATAAAAAGTGTGTTTTGAGAAAAACACGTTTAAAGTTGAGGTGTGCACTCCGAGCTGAAAATTTTCTTTCATTGGGGGTGTTTTTTTACGTGGCGGTTCCCAAACCCAGCGCACAACCCTATGAAGGGGATATTTCGCCTTCTCACTTTAGCTCGCCTTCAAACGGATGTTCTTAGGCTATCCAGATGATACTTGGTCAAAGACCGGAAGTCGTGAGCTTCTTGAGCCATACGTAAAATACTCGTTTCTGGCCACTCACAAGTGAATGGCGATCTTCTACACATGGCTCTATCCTCCGGAAATCCAACGAAGAATAAGTCTTGCCAACAGGTGCTACTTCGGAATGAGTAGGCAATTGAGAGAAAAGTCCTCTCTCGACAAACAAAAACCAAACTCTTAGAAGTCACTCATAATACCCGTCCTGCTATATGGTGCAGAGGCTTGGACGATGACAACAACGATGACGATGAGTCGACGTTGCGAGTTTTCTAGAGAAAAGTTCTGCGAAAAATTTATGGTCCTTTGCTTGTTGGCCACGGCGAATATCGCATTCGWTGGAACGATGAGCTGTACGAGATATATGACGACATTGACATAGTTCAGCGAATTAAAAGACATCGGCTACGCTGGCTAGCTCATGTTGTCCGAATGGACGAAAAGCTCTGAAAGTATTCGACGCTGTACCCGCCGGGGGAAGCAGAGGAAGAGGAAGACCTCCACTCCGTTGGAAGGACCAGGTGGRGAAGGACCTGGATACGCTTGGAATATCCAATTGGCGCTACGTAGCGAAAAGAAGAAACGACTGGCGCGCTGTTGTTAACTCGGCTATAATCGTGTAAGCAGTGTCTACGCCAATTAAAAAGAAGAAGAAGAAGTGCACGCCGAGCGCTCCGAATGTCGAGCGATATTATTATTTTTTTGGGACCTTTTTCAAAACCTTCCAATGGTAAAGTGGGTTTCTACATGAATTCTAAGAGTATAAGGTAACAGAAAATGTACAAAAAAAATCAAAAAGGATTACTCTTGGTATTCATTTTAGATATTTGGAAATTTCGGAAGAAAAATCTCAAGTTGGGCCTAATCGCTACCATTATTATCTTAAAATTACTCAATACTAATTGTTTTAAATTATTTAATTTAAAATGTTATTGATAATTTAGCTTACATACATATGTACAAATTGTGTGAATATTAAGAATTAATGAATTAATATATTCAGTATGAAAAGGCTTTTTACCAAAAAAAAAATGTTAATTATAAATACCATATATAAAATTTTATAAAAAATGCATTGTAAAAGAAAATACAGTTTGTTTGTTGGGAGGATGGAGTCATGTGTAGAAGTTCACGCAAGTGAGGAAAGTTCTCTGCTCGCCATTCACTTTGGAGTGGCCAGAATCGATTCTTTTACGTATGGCTCAAGCAGCTCACGATTTCCAGTCTGTGACCAAGTGTCCTTTGGGTAGCCTAAGAACATCCGTTTGAAGGCGCGCTAAAGTGAGAAGGCGAAATATCCCCTGCATAGGGTTGTGCGCTGGATAAAAAGCCCATAAAAAAAACAACTCCAATGAAAATTAACAATCAGTCTCGGATGGGAGACTCCCCTTTTGATGACGACTACGGCAAACGAAAAAAGGACTATGAATTGAGGGCATGCACCTGAATGTCCGGCCCCTTAATTGGGAAGGTACCGCTGCCCAGCTGGTTGTTGTCCTCGTGAAAATAAAGGCTGACATCACCGCCGTATAAGAAATGCGATGGACGGGACAAGGACAGAGACGAGTAGGTCAGAGGCCGAAATGCGTGAGTATGAAGAGCTTGATAAGCTGGCTCGAAAATTCTTCGAGCGGCGGCTTACAGAAGGTTTCAAGGCCGGAGCATACTCTTGTAGAACCCCCAAAGGTGATCTTTTCACCGATGCCCAGAGCATACTTAAATTATGGAGGGAAAACTTCTCCAGCCGATGACGATGGAGCAGACGTTCCATTGCCCGACCATGAAGAAGTTCGAATAGCAATTACCCGCCTGAAGAACAACAAAGCGGCGGGGGCCGATGGATTGCCGGCCGAGCTCTTTAAATACGCCGGCGAAGAACTGATAAGGAGCTTGCTATGCCCAATCCTTAAAAAAAGAGACCCCACAATCTGCGCCAACTACCGTGGGATTAGCCTCCTCAACATCGCATACAAGGTTCTATCGACCGTATCAACCGTCAACCGTCAACCGAACAGATATTCACCACGAAAAGGAGCTGCCTTTATGCCGAGTTGTTTGAATTTGGTATCCCCGCAAAACTAATACGGGTGTGTAAACTGACGTTGAGCAACACTAAAGGTGTCACTGTTGACGGTCATAACTTTGAAGTCGTAGATAATTTCGTCTATCTTGGGACCAGTGAAAACCCAACCAACAATGTCAGCCTTTAAATCCAACGCAGGATAACTCTTGCCAACAGGTGCTACATCGGACTAAGTAGGCAATTGGAAAGCAAAGTCCTCTCTCGACAAACAAAAACCATCTATAAGTCACTCATAATTCCCGTTCTACCATATGGTGCAGAGGCTCGGACGATTACAACAACTGATGAGTCGACGTTGCGAGTTTTCGAGAGAAAAGTTCTGCAAAAGATTTATGGTTATGTTGCCCGAATGGAAGAAAGCACTCCAGCTCTGAAAGTATTCGACGCTGTACCCGCCGGGGGAAGCAGAGGAAGCGGAAGAACTCCACTCCGTTGAAAGGACCAGGTGGAGAAGGACCTGGCTACGCTTGGAATGTCCAATTAGCGCTACGTAGCGAAAATAAGAAACGAATAAGGAGATAATAATATAAATGGTAATATTGAAAAGCTTATCCTAAATAATTACTGGAAACTTGGAAAAATAGAAAGGAAAAATATAACTGTTGTGTATAAACATAAATATAAACTATAAAAATAAATGTAATAAATAGAAATTAAAATAAATTTTCAATTGTAAAAGTTGACTGATACGATGTAGTGGTGACCAATGAATAACCAAACAAATGACCCATAGCAAGTGTCGCGGTGACCGTTGTACCAGTTTTCTGTGACCAATGAATAACGAAACAAATGACTTATTGATGGCTAGCGAAATCTTATCACACCGATATGTAGTGAAAGGCGATAATTACTGATAAACTATCGATGACCAGGTAGTTAAGTATTACCCGTTTTGGAGGGACATTTGCGGCCAACGTAAACGGATATAAATTAAACATTAAAAAATAAAAAAATGGAATACCACAGAGTTCTCCTTCATCAGAGACATTATTTCTATTCATATTTGAAAAAATAAATGCTTTAATGGAAAAATTTAATAACATATCCCAATACTAATAAATCTATTAATTTTGAAAAGTGTAAGCACTTACATATATGTAACAAGCGTACCGGCAACCTTCCTGCTGCAGTGTTTAACATTCATACTATAGAAAGTGTGCCCTATCTTAAAATCCTAGCAATAACCTTCGAACAAAAACTCACTTGGAAATACCATATCGACCTATGTGACGACCTTTCAAAACAAATAAGTCTATCATATGCAGCATGAAAAGTGGAGCACATACGAAGTCTTTATTAAATGTTATGAAAGCCTTGATACTGGGGCAGATCTACTATGTGCATATTATATATGGCAAAATATCCATTCGCTGTCTGCAGAAAATCAAAAAATACTACCACAGGCAGGCATAATTAGCAAAGATAAAATGATAGATAGATAGATAGTTAATAACGAGGTATTGCACTGCGACCTAGGGTCTGTTATGCACTCTCCTATATCACATATGGTCACCAATGTCCAGAAACCTGAATAATTCCAGGAGCCTGCTGGGTGCTACTGAAGTGATGTCATCCCTGTCCATGTAGATGGAGCCCAGAGCCTTAAGTCAGTTTCTGCGAATTGCTGGACAATCCAGAATCAGGTGTACTGGTGTTTCCTGTTCCAAGTCTCAGAACCGTCAGTTTGCGCAAGAGACTATGCCAATGTTGGACAAGCGCTTCCTGAGCCTGCAGTGCCGCGTGAGGCGTACTTTATCTTAGTTCCAGCAGCTTGGCATGGCGCGTTACTACGTTGGTATGGATAGCCGCAATGTCTGCTCCAATGCCTTCTGGTGTTTTCGAGCCATCAGTTCTTTGTGAAATTAATGATCTTCTGATATTAGCATGGTATGTTTTGCTACTTGCTTAATCACCAGATGCAGCGGTGTGAGCTCCAGTGTGACTTCAAGCGCTGCAGTGGGACATATGTGCATTGCCCCTGAAGCACAGACACAGGCAAGCATTTGCAGCTTTGATAGCTTAAGGTGTACTGAAGACTGCGTTGCCTTAGCAGCCCAAGCATCCACTCCATAGGTGACGATATCTGACCAGCATCCCCAGGATCTGCCGTATGCATATCATGAGTGCCTTGGTGGCTTTGGACAGCGATAAGTCTACATGCCTTCTCCACCATAAGTGAGTCTAATGAGGGGCCAAGGTATTTGACCTCTTTCGACATCTTCAACGCCCTGCCTACAATTGTTAGTAAAAGGGATCACTGTGTTTTTGCCCGGGTTGATACTTAGCCCTACCGTGTTACACCTTCCTTTTGCTAGACTTAAGCCCCTTTGAACAATGTCGCAGAGAGTGTTCTCAAACTTGCCTTGTTGTTTCTCGAAATGAGGTCTCTTACCTTTTCTCTATAAACCCAGGTTATTCGAGTTGAGCCTCCGATTCTTTAGACTGGTAGCAGACGCGGAGTTAGCAGCTGCAACACTTCTCCTGCTCCTGCTCAGAGACCGCTCTCTGTTGCCTCTGATGACATACCATCCTGTAGATACCTCAAGTACCACTTGAGACATGACCACGCTATGTGGGTCGTCACGGCGTCCTGATTTTGGAGTGGATGGCATTTTTTTCCCCGTTTCCTTTTTTTTTGAATTCACCCTCCTCGCTGCAGTCGATCCTGCTCAAGTGGGTTGTGATGACGGGGATCGTAACACCTGCAACAGCCGCAGTAGATTGCGCTGAGTGGCGCTGCAAGAGGGCACATCATCGTCTCCACGCGCATGCTCCTAAAAGAGAGCACGTTTTTAGGGCGAACGGACGTCCAGGAAGCTGAACTTGGGTTTAGCACCACGGCCGCTCTTTGTATGTTGCAGCCAGTTTTTTTATGTTTGTGTTTTTATGTTTCTGGTTCGTACGACCATCAGCCCATTTAAGGGGGCCTACTGGTATATTTTTTGAATGGGAAACACAAAGGGCCATCGCGCCAGAGTCCTTTGACGTGATAAGGTCACCGTAACAGTCGAATTCACTTTATGGCTGCAAATCATCCAATGTGAACTTAATTCGCACAACACTCTGAATTAAGAGGTGATAGTTCAACTCCCAGGAGATGCCATGCAGCATCGGTCATAAAGGTTGGGAGATGCCGTAAATGCATTGCAGTTAAGCCCGTGCACCACGACAAGGTGCCTACCTTTCGCAGAGGAAGATAAAATAAGATGCATCTTTTTGATTCGAGGGAGTTCTTTGAAAACTCGCATTTTGTATACCATTCGCCAATGATGCCACTGCTGAAAATTTTAGATTGGGTATTTAATAAATTATACAAAACACTAAATTAAACACTTTGAAAATGCATGCATACTATATATAAATGCTAAAATGCAAAATCAATGAAATTTCATTTTACACTAATTTCGTCAGGTAATTATAGCGGTTTACTTCTGGCATTAGACCTTTTCTGAAATCAACTGTCAGAAGTTCCCTGGCCTCCATCGCTGTCAAATAATCAGGGAACGCGTTTGAGAGAAAAAGAGAGCCAATGCTAAAGTCTCGTATCATATTATCCATGCCTCAGCTTTGCCGAGCCTGCGAATTCAGCTCCCAACAACAAACAAGGCAACGTTGAGAAGGATGAGTCATCGAAGTGAAAAACTGAGCAGCATCAAAAGCAGAGCGTACGAAATACAAAAGCAGCAGAGGACGGCAGTCAGCAACGGCCAGCAACAAACGTGACCACCCCAGCAACTAAGCAGGTACCAGCATACAGTCACCGAAGAAGAACATAACGCAAGGTGAGAATGTACGATTAAAAAAGGCCAGTCTGTGTAAACTGGCATTGACCTCTACGTTAATATAAAAAAGAAATTAAGTCCTTCAAAGTCAGCGGTCAATCCTAAAAAATTTCAAGGTGGCACACCAAATATAAATAAAACAGAAGTTTTAAATGGCAACAGACTTGCCTTACTAAGCAAGAGTTCAGACGACGATGCGAAGCGTACCACCACAGTCGTTAATGCCAAACCACCAAACGCGCTAATATATTGGAGCGCGAGTATAGCAGTAATTCTCTTGAATACTCTAAATTAATTGAATTTGTAACTACTAAGAATTTTCATATAGAGCCTTTGAAAAAAGGCAATAATGAAACAAAAATTCAGTCCTACACAGTTTTATGGAAATAGTTAAATTTTTGACAAATAAAAACAAGAACTATTATTCGTATTAACTGAAGAGCTCTAAGTCTAGTTGTTGTAATTAAGGGTATAGAGTCCGCCGCAGACTAGTGAAGTCAAAGAAGCATTGGTATGTTGTGATTTACATCCCACTTCTAAATGCAATTATTAATAATTTCCTAAATACGAACTAAATAAAAAATGCTGCAATTGTGGAGGAAATCACACTGCTAACTACAGGGGTTGTCCTATATACATAGATTTGAAACCGAGGCATTCAAGCACGTCGTAACCAAATGTTACAAACACCCCGTAATGAAATTATAGCAAGATAAAAGTTCAATCCTATTACTTCTAACCATTATAATATGCAAGGAAGCTATGCAAATATCGTGAAAAGCAATACTGTACAAATGCAGCCGCCGCAAAATCCTCCAAATGGAGGAATTGAAAGTATGATTTTTGTTTTTGTTTCAATTTCTTTTTATTTATTGAATCTACTTTTTTGTAAAAAGCTTAACAATAAGTTATAAAATCTTAAATCTATTTAAAAACTAGACACGCTCAAGCAGTGATTGACCTGTTTTAGTGATACATTGCTCCTTAGTATGCGGGAATATCTCTTCTTTAAGGCGTGTTTGATCGCAGGAATGTACCAAAGCATTAGCCAAAGGGTTTAGGTGATCACGGAGTTTAGATATATATTTAACAACTGTTCTTGCTGTCTTCTACTTCTTTCCTTACCTTAGAAACACCACGGTCTTCATGGATATTTTCATTACGCATTTTAGACTGGAACCTTTGTATTAGGTCTATATTAATTGCACATGTCGTACCCCACAGTTGAATGCCATACATTCAAATGGGCTTTATGACCGCATTATATAAAAGCACTTTGTTTTCTAGGCTAAGTTTGGAGTTTTTATTTAATAGCCAATTTAAATTTGCAGCTTCTACCTTCATGCAAGTTCTTTTACTAGATATATGTCTTCTCCACGTAAGTCCTCTAACTAGGTGAATACCAAGATAAGTTACTTAATGGGGTACTATAATATTGTTAATTTTTACTGCCGGACACATTTTTGGTTTAAGCGAAAATGTAACATGCTTAGGCTAGCCATTCTTCGACAAACCTTAAGTGCTCGGCTAATATTCTTGATGCTATTATGTGGCATTCGTTACGGCTCACTATAGCTGTGTCGTCTGCAAAAGTTGAAGTTAATACATTGTTAACTGTTGGAAGATCTCCTGTATATATGATGCATAGTGTTAGGACTAAAACAATGCCCTGGGGTACACCAGCCCTTATCTGTCTTTCATCAGATATGAAATCTCAGTCTTTTACTATAAATTTTCTATTTAAATAAGACTCCAATATTTTATACAATTCTGAAGGTAGAATATTTTTAATCTGTGCTCAAATGCTTTTCTTATTTCCTTAATAATTCTATTCTCTATTGTGCTATGTTTTTCACGAAACTCGAATTTGTACGTTGGTATTATATTATTTTCATGGAGGAAAGTAGTCATTTTTGATAGTAACAATTTTTCAAATGTTTTAGAGAGACAGGGTAGAGACTGATTGGTCTGTATGAAGACGGCTGTGTTAAGTCTTTCCTAGGTTTATCTATCAAGATAATCTGCAACTTTTCCCATGAATTAGGGTAGTGTCTGAGATTAAGAATTGCATTGAAGAGCACTTCTACGGCAATATTTGGTAACTTTTTTTTTTTTTTTTTTATTTTTATTTT
>NW_017537118.1:69466-74476 GCF_001853355.1 Bactrocera latifrons
GAAAAGATATAAAACAATAAAAAATTAATTCACAAACAAAGCACGAGCGTAATATAAACGCAGAACAAACCGTTATACCGTTTTAACAAACTCAATAAGCAAAGAGCGAAAAGCAACCGGTTACGATGACAGTTCGACGGTGAATGTAATTTGGTAACTTAATTAGCATTTTTGGGGTAATACTATAAATTAAAGCAAAATGGAAAAAGATGGAATATTAGAATCAAGCTGAATGTAGTTCAAAGAAAATGAAAGTGAAATAGGAGATGCTGTATTGGAAGATGATATTCAAAGTGACGGCAATGGTGAAGATTTTAATGTGCAATAGAATCGCGAAAATGTATTGTCATTATTATTCAATACAACCTTCAGTGGAGATAGGTATATTGATATGAGTCGTGATAGGTTCAACTTTTTAATTAGTAGGCTGCGAGCGGATAGTAAACCGATACTTTTGTACCTGTCAGAAAGAAGTGGGATCTCTTAATAAAACAGTGCAACGATAATTATATCCAGGAAGCTATCATACAATCTACGAACAGCTGTTAGCTTTTCGAGTACGTTGTCCTTTCAAAATGTATTAACCTTGTAAGCCGAATAAGCATGCCATCAAAATCATTATGATTTGTGATAGGTCTACTAAATATATGTTCAACAACTTCAACGGTGAAATTACCTGTCGCAACATTACTTGCGATAATTGTTTCCCCTCCGTACAACTAGCAAAGAGCTTGCTAAAAGAGCTATAAAAGTTGACCATTGTTAGAACAACAAGACCAGTTGGAACGACAATGTTTTGTTTTGATGGTCCCTTAACTTTAGCGTCATATAAACCTAAGCCATTAAAGATGGTGTATTTGCTATCTTCCTGCAATGATCTCGGCACAATAAACCAAACTTTTGGAAAGCCTGACATTATATTACACTACAACCAGACAAAGGGAGGTGTCAACACATTCGACTCATGTCGTGTTCGAGAAAAACGAATAGGTGGACCATGACTGTATTTTATGGCATGCTTAATATTTCGTTTATAAACTCGTATGTCATTTACTGCCACAATATGATTTCCTCCAGCCAAATCCGTTGAATCGAAAGTAGTTTATGAAGGTACACTCTATGCCATTATCAATGCCTTGGATGGAACAAAAACGGGAAATACTAAAATTGTCCAAAAGTTTGCGATGCAGTATTGCACTAGTATGCCTGCGGAAGCACCCAACCATAATAGCAATAGTAACGAAGGACCATCCTCTTCCAAGAAAAGAAAATACTGCACGTTTTGTCCATCGAAAATTTGTCGTATGCCCAAAATGAAATGTTTTAGGTGTGAAAAGTCCGTATGTAACGAACACAAAATTTTACTTTGTAACTCATGTATATACATAAATATTTAAAATGTGCAAGAATGCTACAAAATATGTTACCCGGTTTTCAAACTTAAGTCTGCCAGACGTATCATTTCGATTTAAAGGGTTAAAAATAACGTTATGAAGGCAGAGTTATCCAACATAAATTAGAGGTTATCAGATTTCTGTGGGAAAAGAATATAGATGTAATGCTAATAGCAGAAACTCATCTATCAAACAAAAATAGGAAAAGCGCATGGTGGCGCGGCAGTATTGATTAGAAATCGTTTATATGCTCAAGAATCTCATGCTACACCACAGTTACAAGCTACATCAATATCACTAAAAAATCGGGGTTTTGACTTAAACCTTACGGCTATGTACTGTCCACCTCGCTTTAAAATTATAGATAGCGAATTTAAAGACTTTTTTTGAACACTAGGTCAAATATTTCTAGCAGGTGGAGATAACAACGCAAAAGACACGTACTGGGGCTTACGTCTTATTAATCCGAAAGGACGATAGCTGCATCAAACTGATATAAATAGGCACAATATCCTTGAAACATTATCTCCTGGTAAGCCGACATATTGGCCTCGATTTAATTGATTTTTCTGTAATCAAAAATATAGATAAATCACACATAACAGATGATACATGTACTGATCTATCTTCTGATCACTCTCCTGTACTAATAAAGTTATGTGAGTAACCCAACGAATATGGGTGGGTCTAACTTCTTATAAAACGAATTGGCTGAAATATAAAATATACGTTAGTAGCCACATTAATATTGAGTAAAAAATAAATACAGGAAGAAATATTGACGAAAGCATAAGAAAACTCAATGATATAATAACTAACACAGCTGTCTTAGCAACACCAAACAAAATCTATAGCCGCTTGGTTTCAGAAAAATCTCTAATAGAGAAATTGAAAGCTTGTAAATGAAAATAGCCGAGCAAGACGTGAATGGCAGATAAATCGTTCCTCTTCCACTCAGCTTCAATTAAAATCTGCTGTACGTAAATTTAAAATGCGCTTAAATGTGAGGAAGGATTGAACATCGAAATGTATATAAAGAAGCTGTGTCCAAATTCAAACAAGCGAAATTCCCTTTGGAAAGCCAAAAGGTTCATGAAGCCACCAACTGACTCCAACATGACTATACGAGACTTGGGTGGAAATTGGACTCAAAGAGACGAGGAAAAGGCCTAGAAAAGATATTTTAGAAAAGATATTTCAACCATATTTGCAAAAGAATAACTTTAAGCGGTCAATCTTGCCCAACATAGCAAAAGAGTCGCTTGAGTCCATTAAGACTTCACCTTCTGAAATTAGTGGTATCGTAAAAGAACTTAATCCAAAAAAGTCACCGGGACATGATAATATTTCCCCAAAAATACTAATTGAGTTACCAGTTATTGCTGTAGACGCTCTCTCTTTGCTCTTCGATGCAATTCTTAGATTCGGATAGTATCCAATTTCATGGAAAAAGTCGTAAATTGTCTTGATAGATAAAACTTGGAAGGACTTAACACAGCCGTCTTCATACATCAGTCTTCTACCCTGTCTTTGTCCCCTTTCCTTTACGAAATATGGCACAATATAGCAGGTAAATAGAATTACTAACGAAATATGGAAAGCATTTGAGCACAGGGAGTTCACGCAAGTGAGGAAAGTTTTCTGATGGCCATTCACTTCCGGTCCTTGACCAAGTATCCTCTGGGTAGCCTAAGAACATTAGTTTGAAGGCGAGCTAAAGTGAGAAGGCGAAACATTCCCTGCATAGGGTTGTGCGCTGGGTTTGGGACCCGCCACGTAAAAAAACCACCCCAATGATAACGCAACAACTGCCTCGGATGAGCGAAATAAGGACTACGAATTGAGGGCATGCACCTGGAATGTCCGGTCCTTTAATTGGGAAGGTGCCGCTGCCGAGCTGGTTGATTTCCTCGTAAAAATAAAGGCTGACAAGAAATGCGATGGACGGGACAAGGACAGAGACGAGTAGGTCCTTGTGGCATTTACTACAGTGGTCATATAAAGGAGCGCAAGTTTGGTGTGGCATTCGTGGTGGGAGAGAGACTCCGTCGCTGAGTACTATCATTCACCCCGGTGAATGAACGTTTAGCCACAATCCGCATTAAAGCGAGGTTCTTCAACAACGCCCCGACGGAAGAGAAGGACGATGCGACCAAAGATGCCTTTTATGAGTGCTTGGAAAGCACTTATGAGAGCTGTTCCCACCACGATGTCAAAATCGTGCTTGGCGACTTTAACGCCAGGGTGGGCAAAGAAGGTATCTTTGGCACTACGGTCGGTAAATTCAGCCTCCACGGGGAAACATTCCCAAATGGGTTGAGGCTGATCGACTTCGCCGGGGCCCGAAATATGCTTATCTCTAGTACTAGATTCCAGGATAAGAAGATTCATCAAGCTACCTGGCCGTCTCCGGATCGAAAAACCACCAACCAGATCGATCATGTTGTGATGGACGGAAGACACGTCTCCAGTGTTTTAGATGTGCGTGAACTGCGAGGTCCTAACATCGACTCGGACCACTATCTTGTTGCAGTCAAGATTCGCACGCGCCTCTGTGCATCAAAAAACGCACGCCATCAAACACAAGGAAGGTTCGACGTCGAGAAGGTGCAATCACAACAAACAGCCGAACGATTTTCTACTCGGCTTGCACTCCTGCTCTCTGAGAGAACTCGTCAACAACTCTGTATAAGGAAACTGTGGGACGGCATTTCAAACTCTTTATGTACAGCCGCAACCGAAACCATTGATTTTCGGAAAGTACAAAAGAACAGCTGGTACGACGAGGAGTGCCGTGTCGTAGCGGAGAGAAAACAGGCTGCCTACCTCGCAAGGTTGCAATCGACCACAACACGTGCGGGATGGGATAGATACCGAGAGTTGAAGAGGGAAACGAGACGCATTTGCAGACAGAAAAAGAAAGAGGCCGAAATGCGTGAGTACGAACAGCTTGGTAAGCTGGCCGATAGGGGTAATGCTCGAAAATTCTACGAAAAAATGCGGCGGCTTACAGAAAGTTTCAAGACCGGAGCATACTCTTGTAGAACCCCCAAAGGTGATCTAGTCACCGATGCCCAGAGCATACTTAAATTATGGAGGGAACACTTCTGCAGCCTGCTGAATGGCAGTGAACGCACAACGCCAGGAGAAGGCGAACCCGATGCCCCAATCGACGACGATGGAGCAGACGTCCCATTGCCCAACCAGAAAGAAGTTCGAATAGCAATTACCCGCCTGAAGAACAACAAAGCGGCGGGGGCCGATGGATTGCCACTATTGCTATTCAAACACGGCGGCGAAGAGCTGATAAGGAGCATGCATCAGCTTCTTTTTAAAATATGGTCGGACGAAAGCATGCCCAACGATTGGAATTTAAGTGCGCTATGCCCAATCCTCAAAAAAGGAGACCCCACAATATGCGCCAACTACCGTGGGATAAGCCTCCTCAATATCGCATATAAGACTCTAACGAGCGTATTGTGTGAAAGATTAAAGCCTACCGTCAACAAACTGATTGGATTTATCAGTGTGGCTTCAGACCTGGAAAATCAACAACCGACCAGATATTCACCATGCGCCAAATCTTGGAAAAGACCCATGAAAAGAGAATCGACAC
>NW_017537118.1:75396-103910 GCF_001853355.1 Bactrocera latifrons
AAGTGGAGAAGGACCTGGCTTCACTTGGAATATCTAATTGGCGCCACGTAGCGAAAAGAAGAAACGACTGGCGCGCTGTTGTTAACTCGGCTATAGTCGCGTAAGCGGTGACTACTCCAATCAAGAAGAAGAAGAAGATGCTAAAGTGGAATTTATTGAAAAATAAAAAAGTTCGCAAAAAAGCAATCGCGACAAATTAATTGCAAAATTGAAAATGTGGGCTGAGCGACATAAGATCACAAGAAACTGCTTCGATGATTTGTTAAAAATATTGCAGTAGGAGAATATTTCTTTACCAACAAATTCGAAAGGAGTTTTAAGATAAGTGACCTTCATATTGAGAACTGTTGAGCCAATAAATTGTTTAGACATGCCAGCAAGCAGCTAAGGAGTGTCGCAATAACGTTGATAAATTTGAAATCGCTTGTGGTCTATATTGGCAAAATTGCATCAAAAAAGAAATACGAAGGTGATGTTAATTGGTGTTTTTGAAGGCAAACAGAAACCGGCAGACGGGAATAATTATTTACACGATTTTGCTTATTAGTTAAAAACCTTAATGCAATACGGAATGCAAGCAAATTGTGCATGACTATTGTGAATTGGCGCATCTTATGCATTCATTCTTAACAAAAAACTGTAACAAATCTCTATAATTTAAATAGAAACTATAATATCTATTTAAAATTTGCCTTCCTCAACAATTTAGGGGCGTAATATGTCTTTATGTAAAATGACAGCTAAAATAGGGTTGCAAGTATGTTTTTAAGTGTCATTGCACGAAAATAAACATGGGTTTTGATCTGACATATTTGCAGCCTTTGCAAATAGTTTCTGCGTGTGTTTATTGCTGTGTTGTTGCATCAGTACATTGTCGGAAAATCTTCGAACTGATGACCTTGGAGTTATAAGAAAAATGCTAAAATGCCTAATTAATGATTCGAATGTGGGATATAAGTTGACACAGCAACAGAAAAATATTCTCTTGAAAACTTTGGTATCGTACATACCTTAGAAACCCAACGTATTTGTCCGAAAACCATGAAGCTTAGATGAAATTGCGTGATGGAAAGCAATAGAGTTCCAACAGTTTGTACTTTACACAATAAAAACCATTAGTTCCAAGCATAAGTATAAGATTAATAAATGAAGAATGCACCTCGACCCTAGGTCTCCTTACAGTGGTGGATTTATCAGCAGGCTGGAGCCTAGAGCGGCAGATTTTAGGGGGCGGCAAAACATTTCATTTTGTCTTACAGAAATTAAATAAAATTGTATACCYACACAAAGAGATTTGACCCATTTATTAAATTAAATACGTATATTATATTTAACGTGTAATATGTTTCAAAATTTAAATATTTACTACTAGGTATGAATGTATTTGGGTACTTAGTTGTTTTTGCGTTGCTGCGCGGGAACGAATGATATGACCGTTCGCTAAGAGTGTCTGGCTGGCTGAACGAATTGACARCACGAACCACAAGCGAGCGCGYTCGGTTCGCGTCGCGATCGTGTTGCCGCGTGCGGGAGACGATGTAGGCGGATCTGTTTTCTGAGCTGGAAACAAAACACAATCAGGGTGCTGTCAACCAGCAGTTAGTGAAAAAGGTGGGATGCCAGAAAAACAGCGTTATAATTACTTGACGAAATTAGGGTGAAATGAACTGTGCGAATATATTTTGGCAAAATAAATGTTTATGTAAATTAATTAATGATTTTGCATTGTAGAATTTATATATGTATGCATTTTCAAAGTGTTTAATTTAGTGTGTTGTATAATTTATTAAATTCCCAAGYTAATATTTTTCAGCAGTGGCATCATTGACAAATGTTATGAAAGTTTTGACAGCTCTCTCTCGAACCCAAGAGTCTCGTATCAAGTTATCTATGGCGKCATAGGCATTGAGTTCGAGAACGAGAGAGATAGATATAGAGCGGCAATACATACGGGGATTTTCTTCAAAACAAAAGCAAATCAAAAGTGACATTGGTCGATTGCGTCCTGCAGTTTCTAATAACTTCTTACGTATTAACCGTTATTCACCGGCACAATTTTCTGTGGTTGTGTGCTTTAATTTTTCAGACTGTTTAGTGGATTGTATGAATAGATAATTTTTAAAACATCACATCACCAGTGCAGTAAGGTAAGAAATTCCTATGTATGACAATAAATCATCAGCAACGAATTAGTAATTCAACATGATTCTGTTTTGGAAGGCTTGCATGGAAATTCACTTTTTTTGTTTTATTATACTTAAATGTCGATGGTTAAGTACCAAACACTGCTATCTACGAAACAAAACGGTTTTTTTGTAGATAGCAGTGCTTATAATATTAGGTAAGTAGTCGTGGTCTGAAGTCCGAACAAAGGACTTTATTTACGCACAAGAAATAAAACTCCCAATGTAACGCACGGACACCAACTGCAATGATACCCCGATATAAAAATGTGCTGGATTTGTTGTAATTGGTAATACTAAAAATTAAATTCATTCCAACCTATGGATGCATACATATATCATGTTTCCGCACATGTATATATGTACATACTATATATACCATTTAGGAAGTCAAATCATCACTGTTCATGTATATCCTACTAGCGGATGCCTATTGCGCAATGGACGACGTAGCTGGAACCATCACAACTTAGCAATTGGACTAGTTTCTATAGCAGGCATTTTAATCGTGGCTCTGATCGACCGGAACAAGGTGGACAGATCACAGAGGAAAAATAGAATGACCCGGGCACCCATATTCAAACTTTCGATGATTCCAGTTAGTTCAATGGATTAAAAATTTTCAAATGTAAAACAATTCTTACTGTCATGAGTAAAGAAAGCCGGTCTGAAATTAAGGTACAACTGGCGAATGCCCTGCCGCTTCTCTGTAGACAAAATCCTGATGTGTCGACGGAAGATTGAAATTAATGGACCGAATTTGACTTCCGTCGATTCCGATATTAAAGATTCTGATATCTCGTAAGCTAAACACGGAGGATGCATTGCGGTTTCTCAGGAAACAAAATTTCGATGTTTCGACGGAAGATTGGAGGGTGCTGAATGTCACAAACTCCGGCAGGGAGGATGGCAGCCAAACCTAAATCCTCCAAAGCCGGCCGGGGAAATACTATACAAACGGATCAGGAAGATAGTGGGGAACGTAGGTAGCGTATATCTTCTCATCAAGAAGCACAACCAACATGATAACAATGAAAACATGCTAGTGGAGCGGGAGGTGGAAAGGATCTACAAGCTAAAAAAACAAACATAATGAAAACGCTACTTCTTGCATTTCGTTACATGCCTCATGATAGTTAGGTGGCAACGGTAGAACTCCGGACGTTGGTGGACGTTTCGTATAAATCCAAAAAACCCTTGGAAGTAGGCGCAGACGTCACCACACAGTATGTTGTAGCGGAGATAGCAACGAAATGAATGACTACAAAATGTGGAGAGTGGACTGGATGCAGTAAGGAATCATTGGTAGAACTGGTCAACATGCGTTTTCTAGAATGTACAGACACTATAGATCTTCAATCTGTAGGAGCGCATATGATACTTTCCCACAGATATCAAACTGTTTAAGTCCCCTGTTATGGACTGTATTTTTGCATTGTTGAACGTATCAAAAACGCTGATTCCTTAACTAATCAGAATATACGAAGAATGTTTCATAGCTAACTACGTACATATTCTTTGGAGAGAGACGAAAATCATTTCAATCTGAAGACATTTGAAAAAAATTTGGATGCCTATACAAGAGAAAAGCTTTAAGCGAGCAACAAGTCGAAAGCACAGCATGCCTGTACAAAAGTTATATTGAATTCCGTCAATTAAAAAGAGCCACGTATAACCATCTATCACGAAATAGGCCGCTTCTTTACTGAATACCTCCTTAAATGTGCATTTCAGGGATTGTAGCATCACGCCACATAATATATATGCACATATTTATATCTATGTGTATACTAAACTACTAGTTTACGAATACAATACAAGGCTAAAAGCTTGTGTCCTTCAATCATATTGACTGATATTGCTTTGTGTCCTTACTAATTATGGGCAGGACTGCATTTTACAGACCTTAAATCTTGAACCCTCGCGGTTCAGTAATTCTTCTGTAGGACCTGTTAGGCGGCATAACTTCTGCACCGGTCGCTGACACCGCTGCTTAATAGGAAGTCCATTTGATGATGTCTGGTTGGTATTGTACTGTATGGTCACGGTACGTACCAGGCCATCACTATCCGGGTGAACGTCAATCACCTGTCCTACACGCCAAACCGATGGTGGCAAATTTTCACCACGTATAATAACTACATCTCCAGGCTGAACATTGGGTTCCGATCTAGTCCATTTGTTCCGTGTCTTAAGAGTATTTAGATATTCGGATAGCCAGTGGCGCCAAAAATGCTCCAACATTTTCTGGAGGCGTTGCCAATATCGAAGACGATTTTCTGGAGCTTCAGGCAATGGATAATTGAGTGGTCGTCCGATCAGAACGTCCCCGATGTTACCTTCTGAATCATCGTAGAGAGCTATCAGTTGTTTCGAATTTAGATACGCCTCGATGCGAGTAAGGAGAGTCGACAATTCGGTGTAACGCATCGTCTGACTAACATGACCCTCAGCAGATGTTTTTAGCTGACCGAACTGCTGCCTCGCATAGACCACCATTATGAGGGGCGGAAGGTGTTATGAACTTCCAACATGTACCTTCAGCTGCCAGCGGCCAGAGCTATCCAAGCCTTTAAGTCTTCCCGCATTTGACGATTGAGTGGCATTATCACTGTATAAGGTAGTACAGATACTCCGTCGACTTATGAAACGATCGTAAGCATCTATTAATGCCTGTGTACTCAAGTCCTCTGCCAGCTCAATGTGTACCGCTCGTGACGCCATGCAAGTAAATATGGCAGCATAAGTTTTTGTAGTCGGGGTGGCGTGATGCGTTCCCACACGAACATGGAATGGCTCGCAGTAATCCAAGCCACTAAGAGAGAATGGAGAGAATGGTTGGCTTTCGCTGATGTCATAATCGACTGGTAATTAGCTCTAGAAACTAAGATGGAGATCACACGAGATTCGGCAATGGAGAGGTGCTCCTCGTCTTCCGTTAAAGAAGGTAAATGCATTTTCCCCAAGACTTGGTAAATGCACGTCGGTCCGGTCCACCAAAGATGATGATATGCTAAGACGGCGGGAGATAGGCCTCTGCTTGCAATCGGCTGGATTTGATTCCGAGCAAATGTGCTTCCAAGCGTTGATGTCTGAATTGGCTTGGATGTAAGCTACCCGATTGGATACATATTGTTGGTGGTTTGCGTATCCAGCATAAAACAAAAGTGGAATCACTCCAATATGTACATGGGGCGCCCTGTAGGCCCAAGGCTTGACGCCATCCATCGCCTTGGTTAGAAGATGAGCACCACATAGTTCTAGGCGTGGTATCGTCACATCCTTAATTGGTGCTATCTTCGTCTTCGCTGAAAGAAGAGCTGCGTGAGACGTTCCACCTTTATCGATCGCTTGAACATATATGACTGCTGCATACGCTTTACGACTAGCATCGCAAAAACCGTGTAAATGCACCGAAGAGACCACTCGTATACCTGGCCAACGAGGAATATCTTGTAAACTGTTGCAGAATATCACCCATGAACTAAGTAGCTCTGGAGGAAGTTCAGCATCCCATGGCAGATCAGCCTTAAATAACTCCTGTATGAATAGCTTGGCCACCACGACTACGGGTGTCAATACCGCAGTTAGATCATATAATTTCGCCATGTCGCTCAAAACCTTTCGCTTGGTATGCATTGACGTGGCGTCAACTAAGCATACTTTGGAGAAGGGTTCGTCGCTCACTGGATCCCAGTAAAGACCCAATACCTTTGTTGTTGAGGTGTTCAACTTTAGTTCTGATGCAGAAACTGTTGTACCGGTTATCGCAGATAATACGTGCAAAGAAATGGAATTCCACTTTCCCTATATTAATTGTCCTTGTTTCAAAATAGTCGTTACATCTAGCTAGCACGGGTAATACCAAGTTCATCGCTGTCGACACTATCCAAATAGTTATCAACGTCGAAATTATAAAGTATGCTATGACGGCTTGGGTCATAGATGACTTCATAATTGTCATTCGCACATTGGCGCAGTGCGCGTATTGCGTTGAATGGACTACAAGCCATTCCATAAGTTACCGTCTTCAGTTCGTACACTTGAAGGGGTTCATTTGGTGATTCACGACAAAGTATTTGTTGACATTTACGATGTCGTCTATCTACCAGTATTTGTCGAATTTATGCGAAACTTTTTGGTTACGGCATGATGAGGTATGAAGTAACCATCTTCTTTGTCGGTGAAAGCTGGCTTGCTAACCTCCATGTGATCGACAGCAATGTATTCTCGCACAAATGCGATGTACTGCTCACGAAGACATGGGTGGTTCATCAACCGCCGCTCGAGTTGTAGAAACTGGCGGACAGCCAATTGATGAGATTCTCCAAGAGCAGGAGCATCTGGACGAAATAATATTTGCACCTGGTACCTCCTAAGATCTCTTAGAGATCGATAATACTTGGGGTGTAGGGGTGGGGATGAACATATCGAGGGAAGGGCTGCCCTTAAGCAGCATTGTCACCGGTTCGTCCACCGATTGTCCGTGTGAATGGGGTCAGCATCAGATATGTGACGCAAGTCAAATATCTGGGGTTGACTATGAGTGAAAGGATGTGTTTTACTCCACACTTGGCACATGTGAAGGAGCGACTGCAGGCAACTGTAGGCAAAATACGCCGCATTTTGAGGAGCGATTRGGGTCKCGGACGTCGTGCTGTCCGCACCATATATCGTGGCTTGTTTGTGGCCTGTGCCACATATGGAGCCCCTGTATGGTGGGAGGAAGCCACGACTGTCTGGGAGTCTCAAAAACTTCTCCAGCGTTGTATGATACTTGCTTGTTTGCCTGTATGTCGCACCCTCTCAACGGATGCGATGCTGGTTTTACTAGGTGCACCCCCTCTTGTCCTGATTGTCATACAGCGTGCTGTTGCATTCAGGTTAAGAAGGGGTTTGAGTGTGTCATTGCTGCGGAACGATTTGATTCCGACGACGATGTGGAGAGGGAGCGATATCTAGGGATCAAGAGGCTCTTAGATGATAGGGTTAGGCGTAGGTGCCAAGAACGTTGGGACAATAGTCCTAACGGCCGAGTGACGTACGAGTACGGGCCGTTGGGTTCGTTGAGGATAACCCGGACTTCAGATTTTGTCTGAGGCTGGGTTTCCTCCTTACGGGGCATGGGCTTCTAAATGCATTTTTGCATCAGAGGCAACTATCAGGTACGTCGGGGTGTTTTTGTGGGGCGGGGTTGGAAAATTGGTCGCATTTAATTGCGGAGTGCCCGATGTACTCGGACATTAGGGATCTGGGTGGTATGGGGATTAGCTGGACTGATGTTGACATATTGAAGAAGTCGCATAACAGGGATTCGCTTTGTCTGAAACATCGTTTCGTATCGAATGGTCCGATCCTGACAGAGCTTTTGGTGCTGCTCAATGTCAGTTTACACAGCCATATTAGTTCTGCGGTGATACCAAGTCCAGGCATAAAAGCAGCTCCTTTTCGTGCTGTCGAAAGCAGCTTTGAAATCGACGAAGAGGTGTTATGTGGATTCTCCTTTCACTTCTCTTTTCCAAGTTTGCATGGTGAATATCTGGTCGGTTACTGATTTTCCAGGCCTAAAGCCTCACTGATAAGGTCCAATCAGTTTGCTGACGGTGAACTTTAATCTTTCACCCAATACGCTCGATAAAATCTTATACGCCATGTTTAGGGGACTTATCCCACGGTAGTTGGCGCAGATTGTGAGGTCTCATATTTGTGGATTGGGCAAAGCACACTTAAATTCCAATGTTGTTGTTGTTGTAACGGCAGAATTGTGCTGAGTTGACAGTGCCTGGCCGGATAAAAATCCGGGTCCGTTCCGGTTTCGTAGACGCGACTGTCGTGAGAACGACTTAAATTCCAATCGTTGGGCATGCTTTCATCCAACCATATTTTACAAAGAAGCTGAGGCAGGCTCCTTATCAGATCTTCGCCGCCGTGTTTGAATACTTCTTCATGGTCGGGCAATGGAACGTCTGCTAAAGCGTCATTGATTGGGGAATCGTTCGCCTTCTCCTGTCGTTATACTTTCACTGCCATTCAGCAGGCTGCAAAAGTGCTCCCTCCATAATTTTAGTATGCTCTGGGCATCAGTCACTAGATCCCTCTGTGGGTTCTAAAAGAGTTTGCTCCGATCTTGAATCCTTCTGTTAGTCGCATCTTTTCGTGTAATTTTTGAGCATTAACCCTGTCGGCCAGCTTTCCGGACTCACGCCTCTCCTCTTTTTGTCTGCAAATGTGCCTCGCTTTATCCCATCCCGCACGTGTTGTGGTCGATAGTAACGTTGCGAGGTAGGCAGTCTGCTTTCTTTCCACTGAGCCCACTGTTCCCTTATGCCGAGTTGTTGACGAGTGCTCTCAGAGAGCAGGAGTGCAAGTCGAGTAGGAACCCGTTCGGCTGTCTTTTCTCAGCTCTCGAAGTCGAACCCTTCCTCTGCTTGTTGACGTACTTTTTTTGCTGCATAGAGGCGAATCTTCGTTACAACAAGGTAGTGGTCTGAGTCAATGTTGGGACCTTGGAGGATACGCAAGTCTAAAACACTGGAAACGTGTCTTTCTGTCTTTTCGATCCAGAGATAGTCAGGTAACTTGGTGGATTATTCTATGGTAGGACCTAGTACTACAGATAACTTTATTTTGGGTCCCATCGAAGTCGATCAGCTTCCACCCATTTGGGGATGTTTAATTGTGGAGGCTGAATTTACCGACCTTAGTGCCCAAGATACCTTCTTTGCCAACCTTGTCGTTAAAATCGCCAGGCACGATTTTGACATCGTGGCGGGGGCAGCTGTCTAAGGTGCGCTCCAAGCGCTCATGCAAGCAGTAGACCTTTTTGGTCACATCGTTCTTCTTTTCTATCGGGACGTGATCACGAATCAGTGATATGTGGAAGAACTTCGCTCTTATGCGGATTGTGGTTAGACGTTCATCAAGAGAGTGAATGATAGTACTTGGCGGAGTCTCTTTCCCACCACTAATTCGACTCCAAATGTGCGCTCTTTTATATGGCCACTGTAGTAAATGCCACAAGGACCTACTCGTCTCAGTCCTTGCACCATCCATCGCATTTCTTGAACGGCGTCAACCAGCTGGGCAGCGACGCCTTCCCAATTAAGGGACCGGAAATTCCAGGTGCATACCCTCAAATCGTAATCCTTAAATCGTTTGCCATAGTCAAAAGGTTGAGATTTTTTAGGTAGCGGGAATTGAGCCATATGTAAAAGAATCGTTTCTTGCCACTCCCAAGTGAATGGCGATCAGAGAACTTTCCTCACTTGCGTGAACTTCTACACATGACTCCATCCTCCACCTTTGTCACCGACTACGTCCATAGTAATCGATGGGTTGACTTCATCGACGTAATTATGGTTAGTGGTTAATTGCTTACCAGAGAAGAAAAGTTCACATGTGCACATTATCAAACTTACTTACTTCGAGTCCGTTGCAGTTGAACTACTTTCTTTTGCGTAAGCGAAGCTTTTGTGATCATGGTTTTTAGGGAACAAAGACTGACACAATCATACCCAGAGCCTGTAATACGAGGAGTGGAAATAGGTTAAATCCTTAGAGAACTCCGTAGCAGAATCTGGCGTGGAGACCAAAAGGACCATGATGCGGATCCTACTTTTACTGATTATATAATTCTTCGCGTCACAGGCTATAAGTGCGTCAACCAGCAATAAATCTCTAACACCATGAATTAGCTTCAGTAGCATTAATTAACCACTTTTCAACATAATAGCCTGATTTTGTCATCATTCAGAAGCCAGGGGTAATAGAGACCATATTTGCTGACAGAAGACACCAAGCTATAAACTATACAGTTTTTATGTTGCACTGGAGGCGGACACAAGTAATTACCATCTGGTGTCAAGTTATACATAAAAGAGCTGATACTGGACAGCGAGGCATCCAAGTGAATGACTATACTTAATTGTGACTCAAACGCACAATGCACAATATGGAGCAGCACAGGCATGAACGAAAGAGGTAAATGTCTCATTAATTATTTACTAGACACTAAGCTCCTGTTTTGTAACAGATATAGTATGCCAACGTTTGTCACTTCAAACCGATAGGAAGTATTTGATGTTATAAGGTGACCTTACTGAGAGTTTGCAAAGAACACTCCTTCTTCGATCATTACATTATACATTGAATGTATAATTCAAATCTTTTTGTTATGATATCGAAATTAAGACAGAAGCGTCTCAGCATAGAAAAATTATAGCACAGTCAGTGCATAACATTGAGTACCTTCAAAAGCTAGACCATAGCTGGACGATACTCAGTAAAGTGTATTTAGGCCTATTAATGGGTACTCACCCATTCAGGCAGTTATGAAAACAATACGGTTAAATACATACCAGACAGTGGGACAGTGATAGGCTACATTCTTGGGTGGTAAGCAGTTTCAAGTCTATCAAATTTCCGGGATCTGATGGTTTATTCTAGAGTCAAAGTATATATATACTAAAGGCGGACAAAAGTTCACCTGCAAGTCCAAAGAATTTCAGACCCAATAGCCTTTCCTCATTTCTCTTAAAATCGTTGGAAAGACAATAGAGATACAGCTAAATAAGAAAGTTTAGAGTGTTGTACACACCTAACATACCTTTACGCCATTTTTTCTATATTTACTTTGAGCTTTCTTTCCTAATTGGAACGCGGGATAATGTAGTCGGTGCTTCCTTTTTTTCGTTATGCACAGCGCCCTGTCCTCGAAAGACAGTTGTGTTCCATTTAAAGGGGGGAACTTTAAAAAATTTTGTGCTTTCTTGTGAACAGCAGCAGATCCGTTTTCTCCGGGTTCAACCCCAGACTATTTTCAGATTATCAATTCTGGACTGTATTGAGAGTAGTAGTCGCCATACTGCTAATGGTCTGTAAATACCTACTTGTTGTTGAGGTGGCAATGTCGTCCACATATGCCACTGTTTTAGGAGCTTTGTCGTCCAGATAGCACACTACCTTGCGGAGTACCTCTGCAGACTTCCTTGGTTATTATAGCGTCATTCCATTCTGCTGTTGTACTTCTAGTTGTCTAGAGGCTTCTGATCCAATGTGGTTTAATGCTCCAGAAGTCTCTAGGAATGCTCCAAGTGTGTATTCCTTATAGTCAAGAACCCTTTTAATATAACTTCTCGTGTGTGCTTGTTGCGCTTTGCACATCCAGGATTTTCTCTAACGGACTTGTATGGATCAAATGACTTATATATATGATATTTCATTCTCCATAAAGATGTGGTCATTAAAGTTTACCACACTGCTCCCTTATTAACTAGGACTTAACGCATTCTTATAGCCTGGAAGATGCACTCTAATTAGATCTTCTAATAAATTCTGGCAGCTGTTCGTCCACTCTCCGTTACTTTTGTTTCCAGAGTCACCTCATTGGTCTTTTGAAAGACACTACAAAAATTATTCGAAGATTATTGCGCTTCATGGAAACTAAATACATTATCGCTTTGTTCAGCGCACCAACTTTTAGAAGTCTTTTGGAAGATCTTTATATTCCAACCCCAGACCCCAGCCGTTCCATCAAGGGGGCTTTGTTTTGTGTTAAGTCTCTTGCCTAATAGTATCTGTCTATAGAAATACCAGTTTGTATTCCTCCTAACCTCGTTTCTGAACTTTGCTTGTGATGTAATTGACGATGGTGTGCTTAGCACCCTCCTACCAATGTATCTCTACTTGTGTGTAGTATTACGTCGAGAACGTTTCTGAAGGTGAGTCTGGACTACTTTGTAAAGTAAAATTGAGTATTGGCTCGCTTCACTTCGCCGACATCAATCGCAGGTGTCCCAAATCGTACGATGGGCATTAGTATCAGCGCTCACCACCTCGCAACAGTGTGTCTTATATAAGGACGCAAGTCTTCTGTGGAAAGACTGAAGTCGATACGGGAATATAGATTTTTCTTCACCAATACCGTTATTTACCCTTAGGGTGTGTGTTTTCCGTTTCACCTTTCTCTAAAGTGCTTTTGTTTGCCATCCACAGGGTGCCGCTTCTTGAGACGAAGAACACGCTTACTACAACTCGCCATCTTCGGAATACACGCAACTCTTCTGTGGAAAGACTGAAGTCAATATGCAAATATAGATTTTTCTTTATAGAATATGGATTTTTCTTTACCAAATATTAACTTCTCTTCCAGAGAATAGTGAGAAAGGTCGTCAAAACCGTAGGCTCCTAACTAAATAGCCGAGTTAGAGGTGATGTATTCTCTGCCAAACTGTAAACCAAAACACTTTAGTGTCCTCCAATCGGAGATCACAGCGATTAAAGAAAGCCTTGTTGTTCGGACAAGGAGAGTGCGCCTAATAGGAATAAATGGATATATACAAATAGCCAAGCGACTTAAAATTTTTTTTTTTTTTTTATTTTATTTTATTTTATTAAAGCTTACATAATAAACAAATTATTAAATAAACTAAAGTACGCAGCGCTAGCATCAAAGGCTTCCGGCTGAGACTTTAAAATTACTAAAGCATATTTCATGATAATCCTGAAATGGATCCATGACAAGGCACCCTTCTATTAGATTTGGAAAAAGAGGAAAGTCATATGTTTCTGGCTACTAGTAGATTTTATTCCAGATGGAAACAATCTCTGACTTGTTCATCCAGCAAGTAAACGTGGCATGAGTGGAATATCGGCCGCACACGCCGACTATTAAAACTCAAATAGAAGGACGAAAGAACTCTAGTAGAAGTCTTAACTGTTCACGATATAATTGGCAGGCATGCCAGCAGGAACACCATACACCATATGAGTATTGCTAAGTTGTCAGGATTTAGAAAAACAGAAAACTATAAACCTCTATGCGAATGTAAAGCTCTTTAGAGGAAAATAATTTATTGACAACATTTCGAATGTTTCACAATGCGCCTCAGAAGGCCTAGGTGCGTCGTCAAATAGCCGCTCTACCAACCTTTCTACTCAAATAAATCTTTCTCTTGGTCATAGCAATAAGTCGTGGTCCGTAAGCTATGTGTCCCACAATTAGTCCAAAACCAATAACCGAAAATGTTGCAGGGCCATTCATTGATAGAAAGCTTGTTATGACTCGTGTGAGGTCATTAAATATTGTATAGCAATTGGCCGCGTTCTATCACCTGTAATGTCGTAATAATACCTAGTAATTGGTACGGTTAATTTTCTGAACTTTTTAAGCTAGTCGAAAACCATACAAAAAGCCACTGGATGAAGAAAGATTGCATTTGAAGATATAATATGTCTATAAACCAGCCGTTAAGCTGTTTCTAAAAAGATCATTCTTCGATGACATTACTAAGTTTCTCGCTCTAGGCCACCGTCCGGCGCCTAAAATTATTTAACTACATTTTCATTATTCATTTCATATTTTAAATGAACTCAGACTCAAAAGAACTTAAGCCAACTCAGCTGATTCTATATGATAATACAATAAATTCATTACTGAGAGTGACAGTCTAATAATATACTGCATTCGGTTTTCATCTTCGCCTATTCAGGACAACAAAAGGGAAAATCTCGACAATTTTTGGATACGCCTCCAAGCTTCTTACGACGCAATAGTAGAATCTGATGACTCAGATCTACCAGAAAATTTTAAGGTCTCGGCCTACGCCAAGTATGAAAACTGCTTAGATCAGTTCGAAGATACAAAAACAATGATATCTGAGCAGTTAAAGTTAATTAAAACAATTACACCCACTCCATCTCCGAGAGTACAGCTGCCAAAAATTCAAAATCAAGAGACAAGTTCGGGTATCCACCTCAAGGTGTACGCATGTGACACTGAAATTTTCCATAGTGGTTATGAACAATGGCCGTCCTTCCGGGACATATTAACAGCTGTTTACATAAACCATCCGAAATTATCAATTGCTCAAAAATTGTATCACCGCCGATACAAGACAAAAGGTCAAGCAGGCGTTATAGTACAACAGTTCGCTCTTAATGACGATAATTTATATTTGGCTTGAGAAGCTCTGAAATCAAGGTATGAAAAGCAACGAATACTGGTAGATCAGCAAATAACGATATTAATGAACTTGCCCAAAATTCAAAAAGAAACAAGTGAAGAATACCAGAAAAATCGTTATTGCCATGGGAGTAATCTGTTTCATCAAGGAAAAAATGCCCCACTTGGCAGCAAATGAAAGATTTCCTAACCACCCAGTATGAAACCGCAGAAAGGGTTGATAAAAAGGAAATTAAACCAAAAGGTATTTCCAATGACCTTAATAGAAGCTTCCAAAGACCCCAAGCCAGTAGCAATAAGATTTAAATTTAGCTTCTTCAAAAATCAAACGTTCACATTTGAACAGTACAAATCAACGTCATGCGAACTATACACAGGAAGGAATAAACTTAAATCTTGCGAGAAATTCAAGAAATTAAATATAATAGACCGAAAACATTTTGTAAAGTCAAAAAGACTTTGCACAAACTGCTTAAGCATGCACACATGCTTAAAGACTGTGAAAGCAAATTTAATTGCGTTTATTGCCATACAGGACATCATTCGATGTTATATATTACCAATTTTTCCAGCTTACCCCCAAACAGAGCAAACGTAAAAAGAGAAACAGGTTTAGTAGTAACAACAAATTCAGAAAACTGCCAAGAAGCACCATGCTGCTCAAAGGTGTTAAAAACCCAAGCGATAACCACACTAGGGTATTACTACCCACAGCAGTCGTATGAATCGAACACCGACTAGAACTGTTTACACTCAGGGCCTTACTACACCAAGGATCACAACGATCATTTATAGCATCTAGGGCACAAAATAGACTACAACTGCCTACAAAATTAGCCAACTTTGAAAAATTTTCAAAACTCCAATAAAATCTGCCCCATTACCCTAATTTCCCCCAAGGGGATAAGCGCATTCAAGCAGATAGAATAGTCTTACCGCAACTCACGAACATGCTTCCAAGCTATCACATAAATAGAAAGCATTGGCAAAAGGTTTCACACCTCAAGTTAGCAGACCCCAACTGCAACACTCCTGCTCAAATAGACATTTTATTATGCAGCTATCTAATACCACAAATTATTCTCGAAGGTATTGAGAAAATTAAAAAAACACTTCTGGCGCAAAATACCATTTTCGGATGGGTCCTAAGTGGACTAGTTGCGGAACCAGTCACAACATTGTTAACTCATGTTGAGGAAATCTCAAACGAGTACCACAGTACACAACTGAAGAAATTTTGGGAAGTAGAAGAACTCTCCGTCATATCAATTACAACCCCAGAGGATCGATACTATGAGGACTTTTACAAATCCACTACTACTCGATTAGACAATGGCCAGTACGTCGTACGACTACCATGAAAGCCAGAATTCCCTCTCAAAATCGCTTTAGGTCATTCCCGCACCTCTGCTATCCAACAGTTTTTAAGTATGGAAAAAAACCTACTTAAAAAAGGCGAGTTAAAACCAGAATACAATAGGGTTTTTGAAGTGATAATTCGGGTGGTGAAGCACGGTGCTCGCTCGTTCCGTAGTTGTGGTTGGCCGTGGGGAAACGATCGGCGCAAATGATTCCACAAATGTAAAATAAGAACAAAAGGTTTCTTATAATAAATATATTTTACAAATAACAAATTGGACAAACACTTACCACGTCTGGATCTGTGAGCGTTCACAAAAGAAGAGAGCGCGCAACTTTTTTAGTTATTATTTAGTTGCGCGCGAATTAAAACTTCGAAAAAGAGGAAAAGAAAATATTGTTCCTGCCGATGCAGACGTGGCAAAAGAAATTGGGCGGGGGCGGCGTCAACATTCTCCCCGCCTTGCAGTATTACTGCAAATGCAGTTTACAATAGATTACTTAAAACTAACTTAACTAACTGGCTCCTGCACTTCCTCTTCCACGTCTTTTTTGCAGATGAGGTGGCCGACGAGACGAATCGAGTCAAGTTCGGTCCGGGAAATACCGCTGAGATGAATCGAATCTCAGTCGGTCATTGCCAAGGAGCCAATTTGCATAGAAGTCACCACCTTCCAAGGCTGGCGAGACGACTCGAGTCTAACTCGATCCTAGGTAGGTGGTGAATGTGAGATGCGTTTGCAGCCAGTGCACTTTATTGTGCCGATGTTGTAGGACGCCGGATATTATATATCCCAGCGACGTATTTTGGGTGATGAGTTGACCCCCTCTCCTTGATAATACGGCGTGCACCTGCTTGACGATGAACATCTCGTCCACGCCTTCGCTTCGGATGGGGTGGCCGATGAGACGAATCGAGTCTGATTCGGTCCGGACAATTTCGCTGAGACGAATAGAGTCTCAGTCGATCGCTGCCATGCCGCCAATCCGAAAGGAAGTTGCCGTCACGCCGAAGTCGGCGAGACGACTCGAGTTTGGCGCGATCTTAGGCGTGTGGTATGCGAGAAAGGCATCGTTGGTCAGAGCTTTGCCTTTATGGTCGAACTGTTGCTGCTGCTGCTGTTGCTGTCGTTGGCCACCACAGCCAATGTGGAAGAGCCGTTTGAGGTGGCTGTTTCGTTCAAAATGTTAGCCAAATGATGTGAAGGTGTTGATGTCGGTGTTGGGGGCTGTTGTGGTAGCTGATGCAGCTGATGTTGCTGGATTTGCAGCGGTTGATGCTGAAGTTGTTGTTGTTGCGCTGTCACCGTTGGGCTGGACGCCATGGGTGACGACATGTGCGCTGGAGACATAGGCGGCTGCGTTATCGGCAGCTGTGCTTCACGCTGCGTTGACTGCTGCCGTTGTTGTTGTTGATGCTGTTTTGGTAATGGCTGTTGCTGCGGCTGTGTCTGCGACTGAGGTTGCGACTGTGACTGAATCGCTGTCTGCGTCTGTGTTAGGATCTGGGTAGGCGTTGATGTCGGCGGTGGCTGTGACTCCAATTGTGAAATCTGTTGTTTTTGTAGTCTTGGTTGGAAAATAGCTAGTGCATCTTGTGTCGCCGTTAACATTGCAGCAAACGGATCGCCTAGCAAGTGGTGGTTGTACTTCTGTTGATATGGTTGATGCATTTGTTGTTGAGGCGTTGTTGGATGATGTGGTTATAATTGTGGGTGATGTCTTTTCGACTGCTATTGCCGCATAGTCTGTTGATCGGGCGATTGTTGTGTCTTTGCCATTTATTTTCGCTTCTTCGGAGGGAACAGAACGTGTTAAGATCCAACCAAACACTGTACGTTGTGCAAAAAGTGATCCGAAAATTTTCGATTTTACCCCATCAGAATGATTTTCGGGTAAAGACCCGCTCAATCAACAAGTCAACCTTTTGATTCGTATAGAAGTTATTATCCGCTAAGGGGATATTAGGTAACCTTTTTAAAATTGAGGAGTTAATTGACCTGGATGGAAGCAGTCCAGTCAATTTTGGCATTACCAACACTTCCGCTCTAGTCTTAAACTTTTGTTGCGGGGCGAGCCAATTGCAATCGAGTATACCGATTGAACTCGTCCTGATACGGTATTATTCAATCCTGAACTCGCGCGATGACCGTTTTCCTTGCCGTTTTTGCAAACTATTGCTTAAGAAGGTGGCTTCAGACCCCAAATCAATCAGGGCTCTGACAGTGAAGGCGCTCTTGTTGTGATATACGGTCACCATGGCTGTACCTAAGAGCATGCTTCAACTGGTAGGCACATTTGAAATATTGGTCTTAATAGAGGCCACATGAGATTTAGTAGAAATCTTAGTAGTGTGTGTGCTGTCAGATATCTGAGCTATTCCCTCACTCTGATCCCGATGAATCATAGAGTGATGTCTCTGTTTACATTTGCAACAATTAAACATACTTTTACAATTTTTAACTTCATGTGAGTCTGATAACCAGTCTAGGCAGACGTGAAGTTTTCTGACAGCATTTAACCATGCGTTAGGCTCCATCTCAATGAATCTCTGACAAGTTTTCAAAATGTGCGATTGAGATGAGCACAGTTTACATTTGATATTGTTTGTCTTGGCGTGATGGGAGTTGATGGGTTTGGATCCAGTCCTTGACTGCAAGATTGGTATCCGACCCTCACCATCAGCCGACTCAATATTAGGTTGAGTACTCAACTCGCCTTTGAGGTTTGATACTCTCTCAAGCGTTTTAACCCGTTTGGTTAGAAAYTTGTCTAACTCAACCCATTTTGGCATCTCTGAATCCGAATCCAGAGATTGTTCCCAAAGCGACAGTGTATAGTCCGGTAGTCGGATAGAACAYAAATACGTGAATATGGYATCCYAGCTATCTACATTGATGCCATGTATTTGTAAAGCTGAAATACAGCTATTAATATCCCGCTGTAAATTTCTGAGTTCGGTCTCAGATTCTGTGAGGAAGCTTGAACAATAAATTTAGTTGTGTGTTGACAAGCACTCGCTTGTTTTCGTATCTAGTCAGCAAATTATTCCAAGCCAATGCGAATCCGTCATTCRTCAGTGGCGCTTTYGAAACAATAGCTTTTGCTTCACCTCGCGTTTTTTGATTCAAATGGAATAACTTTTCTACCGCAGATAGCCTTGGGCTATTCCCATATATAGCGGCAAATAAATCCCTAAATGAGGGCCATTGTAAAACATCGCCATGAAATATCTCAGTATCACATGGCGGTAAATTGATASAATACCTCACGGGTTCTACAGTTTGTTGTAACCGTTCAGGTTGAATCACTATAGAATTTGAAGTTGGGCTTTGGTTGAACGCCGTGAGGTTGTACATGTGTTCGCCCATCAAAGCCGCGCAACACACATAAGCGTGGTAACAGCTTGAATATTTATGCTTAATGTCGCCTATTGAGCTTGTGTCGGAAGGATCATCTTTTGGCAAACACAACTTGAATTCTTACTTTACCTCTTCCCACAGAGATTTCAGTTCAGTTTGTTGTACTTCAAGAGAGTATGCACTTTGGTTGTTTGCTGTTGGAGTAAAAGATTCCTCAAACTCCAGTAGAGCGTCTGCAGCTGTGATAAATGCTCTGATGCATTCCATTGTTTTGGTAATTGAACCGGAACTGCAAAAATGTTCCACAAAATCGGATCTAAAACTTGAAATTAAAATTTAAAAATATTTGCAAAAAAGTTCAAAAGTTACAGAAGCACTCAAAGACAAACTAAAAATTGGTTGTGCGTTGTTTCTTAGTGAAGCGTGAGTTTTCGATAGAACAAAAAAAATTAATAAGTTGAGTAAAGTATTTTCTCAAATTAAATTTGAAAAAATGCTAGCTGGGTAATCACCCAATGCACTTGCACGGCTAGTCCTCGGCTGGGTACACAAACAAAATTGATTTGTCCGTAATTGCTTTATTTAAATCCAAATACAATATAGACAAAAATTTACAAGCACTTATTTGATTTATATCCACTATTCACTTTTGTTCACTGGGTTATTTTCCAACTATTTCGATTTCACCACTATACTCTTTGGTTGGTTGGGATGGCTGCCGGCCTGTGCTGATTTGCCTGTGCTGCTCTCAATTTGCTGCTATGCCCGTGCTGCTTGGCTTTGCTGCTCTCCTAAGCTGTTTGGCTTTCTTGCCGTCGCTCACTTCACTTTTCTTTGTATTCTTTTTTTTTTTTTTKTTTGCACTCGCGAAACTGCAGCTGCGTTATTGCTGCTTGCCTTTATTGCTATTCGAGCAATATGGAAAGGCAGAGTTGAGCAACTAGACTCAAATTAACCACAACAAAATACAAAAACCGAGAGAGATTGTTGACGCTCCAGACGATTGTGTGCGTCCAAGAAATTTATAATGTTATTCGGATAACAGTGTGTTTTTGTTGTTTTTTTATATGCAAAGTGAAATAATCAGTGCATTTGTCAGGTGTATTTATTGTTGTACTTAAATGAAGTACAATACTACTTGCAGACTTGTGCGTTGATTTTGTGGGTGGAGTGCCAGAAATAAGTTTTGGTCTCCACTTCACACAGCACAATAGGTTTTGTACATATTAACTCATGCACAAATTAACCAATCTATTGCCTTATATCTTGCAGAGCACAAATCCAAAATATGTTTGGTTGTAACTTGCGAGTTGCTAAATCAGGTAAATTATCCATTTTCACTTTAATTAAAATCAACCTGTTATCCAGCTGGAAGGACCAATGATAATTCGGCTGGTGGAGCACGGTGCTCGCTCGTTCCGTAGTTGTGGTTGGCCGTGGGGGAACGATCGGCGCAAATGATTCCACAAACGTTAAATAAAAAACAAAAGGATTCTTATAATAAATATATTTTACAAATAATAAATTGGACAAACACTTACCACGTCTGGATCGGTGAGCGGTCGCAAAAGAGAAAGCGCGCAACTTTTTTATTTATTTTTTAGTTGCGCGCGAATTAAAACTTCGAAAAAAGTTCGAAAAAGAGGAAAAGAAAATATTGTTCCGCCGATACAGACGTGGCAAAAGAAATTGGGCGAGGGCGGCGTCAACAAGAGGAATACCTCCATTTAGACCACATGGAGGAATTCAGCCCCGCTAAAAAATTATAAAAAATAAATACTTTTCATTTTACCTGCCACATCATGCAGTATTAAAGCTAGAAAAAAAACCACTAAGGTAAGAGTTGTCTTCAATGCATCAAAATCTTCAAGTTCGGGGAATTCCCTAAATGGCATTTTATTAACCGGACCCACGCTTCAGCCAGATTTAATGCTGCTCATATTAAACTGGCATATACACAAATACATTTCCAATGGGGATGTCGAAAAAATTTAACGACAAATAGTCGTACATAAAGATGATCAAGATTTTCAGCGATTTATTTTCTGGAAACCTCCCAGTAGTCCACTATGCGACTTTAAATTAAAAACAGTTACCTTTGGCGTAAACTGTGCCCCATACCTAGCCATTCGTACGCTCCACGAACTGGCAGAAGACACAAAGTAAGTTTCCTCTGGAAATACAAGTGTTGAAGACACAAACTTATGTGGACGACATTTTGTCTAGAAGCCACAGTCTTCCAGAGGCATATGAGTCACTAGCACTAAAAGTGACAAAAGCGCTCATTACAGCAGGGTTTCCGTCGAAAAAGAGAAGGGCAAACCACCCTAATATTTTAAAGGGCATACCTAAAGAAAATCTATTAGACCCAACTTTTCTTAAATTCGAAAAGGACTGTATAACAAAAACTCTGGGGATTCAATGGAATTCGATATCTGACCAATTTTCATACACTATCGAGTCAATATCTGCATTATCCGCCATTACAAAACGCCAATTTCCATCTTCTGTGGCAAAACTTTTCGACTCCGCAGGATGATTTTCGCCAATTATGATACAAGCTAAAATCCTGATACAAGAAATATGGCTAGAGTGACCGACTGGGACAAACAAGTAAAACCACTTGGTACAAATCCCACGGTGGGTAAACTATAAACTCCCGAACACAAAGTCGAATTACACGGCTTCTGTGACGACTCTGAGAAATCATACTGTGCCATTATCTATGTGCGCACACAATCGACAACGCAACCACAAGCCACTTATTAGTAGCAAACGCTAAGTCTACCTCGACTTGAGCTCTGTGGGGTCCTATTACTCGAGAAAATTAGTTTCCATGGTGAAGACCCACTTAGACATGAAGAAATACATATTGCATCTCTGGTCCGATTCTGAAATAGTTCTAGCCTGGTTGGAAAAACCATCACACGCATGGAGGACGTACATATCTAATTGTGCGTCACAAGTACTAGACCTAATGGGATCTGCCACTTGGCGACACGTAGGCAGTGCGGACAATCCTGCCGATTTAGTCACAAGAGGGTGCAAGTCGCTGCACCTTGCCACCACCACCCTCTGGTGGAACGGCCCCCCAATGGTTAACAGAATCTCCCGAGCTTGGCCAAAATCGTCCATGCGCAATATAATTGCCCCAGAAAGTCGAAAAATCTACTGCTTTCACGCAACATTGGATGACAGTGACATCCTTGAGCGATTTTCATTGTTCCCTCGTGCCCTTCGAGTTGTCGCCTATATGTTAAAGTTCATAGACCACTGCAGCTTGCCACATTACACCTCAGTTATATCCGCCAAGAGTTCTATATTCCCCGTCTTAAGATCCAAATGCATTTTCATGTGCAGGATCTGCACTATGCACAAGCAGAAGTTGCGAACACAGATTATGGCAGCACTTCCTCCGGAACGCTGCAACTTCGCTCCGCCTTTCACCATTATAGGTGTCGATTTTGCTTCCCATCAAAAATAATGAGCGATAATGGTAAAACCTTCATTGGAGCCCAAATAAGCACTGAAAAAGATTTTATCAAGCAAGTCTCGCCAGAGATTGTACAAAGGTATGCTCCCCAAGGTATTAATTGGCAATTTATCCCCCCAGGGGCCCCTCATATGGTTGGTTTATGGGAATCACTGTAAAAAGCTTTAAGTCCCACCTCAGAAATGTAGCTGGAAACTACAAATTTAATTATGAAGTGTGGTGAACTGCACACTATTAGTGCGAATTGAAGCCGTTCTCAATTCACCGCCACTCACAACCCTGTCGCATGATCCCAGGACAATTTCTCAAAGGAGCACCCATTCTGGCCTCGCCTGAGTCTGGCGTGGAGTCGCTATCCTTATTAAATCGATGGGAAAAAATCAAAATCCTCCATCACAATGTCCCCTGTGTCGGCGCTTTTATCGGCTACAGCATTGCAGCATTTTCCGTGGAATGAAGTCCTTACAATGCCAGACTGTTGCTTAGGCTCGCGGACACTGCTTGAATTGTTTGGCGACGGCACACAACACGCAGGAGTGTACGCCGGTCACCCTCTGCCACCTGTGTAACCGGCCACTCCACACTATGCTGCATCGCACCCCAAAAGGGCCGCCATGCGCCAACTCTCCGCGGGCAGATCGAAGCAGACCAGCCGTCCGGGTGGGCAAAGGGGCTAATAGCCCCTCATCCAACCATATGCGAAATGAGGCATCATCACGGCTTAAACAGCTTCGGACGTCATACCAGCGCTCCACTGGCCTCAGTAGTGTTGTTGCCACGCTGCAGCAACTACAGCGACTGCCACTTGAATTAATTTTATTAAAACCATTTGAATTTATTTTGTAAAACCCACTTGAATTTTTTTGTAAAAACCACTTGGACTTATCTTAGTAAAATAAACTATTTGAATCTCTTTTGTAAAAAACACGTTGTTGTCAGCACTCGCTTCACTGCTACGGACCGCCGGAGAAATGTTGTCGCAACGAACGGGAATCGAAAAAAAGGGCCGTTGCTCGTTACTGCTAATCCTTTTAAGGGCTGCTGAGTGGTGAATACGCTGTATAACAGAATAACTGTATGATGTATTCGTGTGTGGTGTCTTCATGTGTGGATCGACTTGGTGTGGTGCGTTATTGTCCAAGGATGTGTGTTGAGGGGGGACTGCTAACTCATCTAGCCACCTACCATCATAGAAGCCTCTGCGGAGCGGGCAAGTTCATCACCACCTATCGTGTCTTGAAACTAATTTATCATGCCTTATATTTTCAGTATTTACGTAAAAGCTTTTGCATATTACAAATGCTTCCGTGGCTTTAACGGGTGCAGTCCAGTATGAAACCGAAGTATTTGATTTCATTAGTCATGGCTAATTCCCTGGTGCTAAGAGTTATAGCCCTTAAGCCCGACAGGACATTCTTCTGGTGAAAAGGACGATGCACGTTTCGAACAAGTTTTTAACTCGACTTAATTTGCAGAATCTCTTTGACAGACCTAAGACCTTTTAAACAATCTTGCAAATGTTTTCTAATTTATATCTTGTTAATATAATATGATCATACGCATAACTCTGACATCAAATTTCATTGTAATTTAGCAGCTCAAAGAACTTTTCCATGACGAGGCTCCATAGAAGAAGCACTATGTACTATATATTGCTTTCGTACAGGGTCCGGCACTCGAAGTGTAACAAATTAAAAAAAAACAATAAATTCGGTTTGGGAAATTATTTTTATTTATTTTAAAGTGCAAAATGTGTGAAAATAATTTATGACCACTTTTTGCCTTAATTATAGCCGTAAGACGGTCAAATAACGAATCGCAAGCTGTAGGAATGTGACTTGCCGGTATTTTGGACCACTCACGGACAATGGCTTTTTCAGCATCACGAGGCTGGTGTATTTTTTACTTCGGACCTTGCTCTCCAAAATGGCTTAGAGAGAATAATCCTTTGGATTCGCATCTGGTGAATTCGAGAGCCATTGTGTGGTCGTAATGAATTTCGGAATTTTGTTTTTCAGTCATTCTTGGTTCACTCGTGCTTTGTGAGACGGTGCAGAGTGTCGTTGAAACGTCCATGGTTTGCGAATGAAAAGTTTGTTTGCCCACGGCTTCAAAGGAACTTTCCCAATAATATGTCGCATTTACTTTGACACCAGGCTCGATGAAAACAATTGGAGAGGTCTGCGGTAACAGCGACCCAAACCATTATTTATGGCGGGTGCTGCCTCCTGGTGGCCAACCGATGACTTAGTTTCTCGTATGATCGATCGGTCAAGTAAACCCTTTTTCGTTTTGAGAGTTCATTAATTGGTCAATTGGAAAAATTTTTTCGTTAGATACACAATGTTCGGAATTTGACCGCTTTCGGCCAAGCGAAGCAACTGCTTCGCTCTCTCAAGGTTTAGTTGTTGCTGCTTCGGTGTTAGATCATGGGTCGTTTGGAACTTATAAGGCTTGACCTTGAGCTCATTTTTCAATATGCGTCAGATGCTGCGGTCGGATATTTTCAGTTCTTTATCCATTTGATTGGCACTTCGTCGTGGATTTCGCTCAAGTCGCTTCTTCACTTTCCGAACCATCACACGTAACGATGCAGTCTTTTGATGACCACCACACATTTTTGATTCATTGTTATTGTGAACTTATACTAAAAATTGTTTTTCACTTTTTTGTTTTATGGGCTGTAAAATGTTGTTTTTTTTTAGTTTTTAAACTATACCATACTATACAAATCTCTTATTAGTTAAAATATTATTGTAATTTTTACTCTGAATCTTTCGGTGACTAATTGTTATATTATTTGCGACCAAGTTCTATTGACGACTTTACGAATTCTTACCCCTTAATTGAATCATTTCTTCTAAGGCTTCACTGTTACATGGGGTTTTACCAGTATAATTGGCAACATATGTACGTCTTTCAGCAATTCCATAGCTGTATTTTGCTGGAAATTGTATTGAATGAATTATGTGTTACGTACGAAAATTAGATCAGATAATTTCTGTAACGAAGCCCGTGTCACCATTCACTAAACCTTTTGACACGCCAAAGTTCGACGTTCACATCACTTTTGCTCCAACGAACATTTTCAATATATTAGGAAGATTTTCTGTTTTATTGATATCAGCAAGGATTGTACTATAGTATTTGAGTCCTTACTACCGAAATTTCGTGTAACATCAATGAAATGGTCTTGTGCTTTAATCCTATAAATAACAGTGCCTTATCTTAAAAACTCTGGAGAACTTTTTGATTATGAATAACAATCGTTCAATCCAGAATTCTTCAGTGGTATCTTTTTGAAAATCTAGACACATATGTTTCGCTTATAATTTTAAATTAATGCAACCTTACATTTTGACTGTTTTGGTTATTTGATTGTATACCTAAAATGTTCCTGATATAAAAAAGTAAGTAAGTGACTAGTGGTTCACCTGGAAAGTAGGTATGCATTTTTTTTATGTGATTTACCAATATTGTGAAATATAAACGAATATAAATAACAGTTAAGTCGTACTCACCGCTATTAGATTCGGTAACAATTGCTCACTTCACAATCACACATTAGATTTTGGCTGCAATTGCTCACATCAACGTGACATCGGATGTTTAGAACAAAAAGAAGAGTTTTGATGGTAAGCATCTGAATTTTTACTACAAAAGTAATATTATAAGCATAGCTTTGCAATTCCAAAACTAAATTTTATTACCTGAAAGTAAAGCTCTAGTTATGCATGCTTGACTCAACTCAGCTTCGAAAAAGGTAACTTGTGAAACGTAACTGCAATTATACTAAACACAGCGCGTAGAAATCAGCTGTTTTTGAATGTTGAGAGAGCACACAAATGTGACATTTTACTTGATATGTGAAGCTTGTGAAAATTAATCAATATTAAAACAAATTGTTTTGCTGAATATATTAACTTTAATAATGAATTGTGATTTATTCCATGAACTATTATATTTAATATTCCTCGCCTTCAAAGAAGAAAAGTATTAAGAAGACGTAAACGCCGCTGGTCCGTTCATCCAGCAAATCCTGATAGAAACCCAAATGGTTTCTTCTGGAAGAACTTTTTAAAATTAAAAGAAGACGACCAAAAACTATTTGCTTTAACACGGCTGAATCGGCCAGTATACAACCTTCTCTTAAATATTATTAGTCCGTTTTTAAAAAAACCAAAACAACAAATTGGCGTCGAGGAGCGAGTGATTATAACTTTAATGTAAGTAAAACAATCCTTGAAGTTCATATATTCATTTAATTGTATTCTCATTAGGTACCTCGCTTATGGAACACCTTTTGAGATCATAGCCTCGATGCATAAATTAGGGAAAACAACAATGTGGAAAATCGTACTTGAAACGTGTGAAATATTTTGGTTACACCTGTGCCCGATATACCTTAGCGAGCCAACTACCGCACAATATAAAGGCAGATTTTTTAAAACTGTGGAATATACCCAACTGTGTCGGAGCAAGTGACGGGAAGCATATAGCTATTATTCGTCCACAAAATTCAGGCTCGTTATTTTATAACTATAAAAGGTTTTATAGTATAGTTTTAATGGCATCCTGCGACGCTAGGTATACGTTCACCTCTGCCAGCATTGGTAGCTATGGCGGACAAAGTGACGGAGGTATTTTAAAAGATTTGCAATATTTCRATATTTACTTATTTTTATTTTATTTCAAGGTGTCTTTCAGCAAACTAAAWTTGGTCAAGCACTCTTGGAAAACAAATTGCCACTACCACCAAGAGCTCCATTATGGAATGAATCCTCAACAGATTTTCCACATTTTTTTGTGGCCSACGCAGCGTTCCCATTGAAGGAAAACTTAATGCTACTTTACCCCGGTGCACAGCTGCCACGAAACAAAGCAATTTTCAATTACCGGTTATCCCGAGCTCGTAGAGTAATCGAAAATAGCTTYGGTATTTTAACTGCTCGATGGCGTGTTCTACGAAAGGTAATAGACTTTAGCCCAAAGAACTGCGAAACAATTGTGTTAACCTGCTTGGTTCTTCACAATTTTGTAATGTTGAATGACCATGATCGTTAGTATTGTCCAGATACATTTGTAGACACAGATACCGCAGACCATGGAATATTGGTGGGAGAACTCTTCTTCACACCGAGAGTTAGAGAGTGTTGGAATTGCATTACATTCAATAAGTACAGCTCGACGCAATGCATCTAGTTTCGCATTCCGTGTAAGGGATTTTTTGGCAGATTATTTTATAAATCAGGGAGCGGTTTCATTTCAAGAAGATCGTATTTAGTGTATAGCAATGTTTGTGTATTTTATGCATTTGAAATATACATGTACATATCTTTATGTATAAAATTGTAATCTAAGTACCTTTATACTATGCTTTTTGTTACGTTAACTTTTTTGTGATATTTTATTAAACAATGGATATATCTATAAATATTGTTTTATTTACTGAWAAAGRTGGTAATTATCTGTATTAGGAAGATTACACAGGCATATGGCAAATGAATTCTGTAAAGTAATGCTTCTAACGAAAACATATATATTTTATTTACCGACAATAAATCATGATTATGACGGTATGTAATTAGTAAATAAGGCATAGRCCGTATAATCACAAGTACATACTTTAGGCAAAACAGGATAAGTTTTCCCTATCAAAACGCTATCATTCTTTAAAAATATTTGGTGAATGTTTTTTGCAACTACACAATGACAACAACCTTCAAATCATTAATCACTACCAACATAACCACATAGCACACAATAAATGAAAGACAAAATTAAAGAGTTACAAAAACAAATTATTTTATTTTTTCAAAAACATTCTTAAAACCCTTTTGAACATTCTTAAAACTATTTTAAAAAAAATTAATGTTTTAAAAATTTTAAAACTTTTTTTGAAAAATGAGATACATTGTTGTTTCTTATGTCTAGGTAACAAGCCTTTTAAACATTTTAAAACTATTTTTGAAAAATGAGGTACATTGTTGTTTCTTATGTCTAGGTAACAAGCGTTTTAAACATTTTTACATATTAATTCAATATATGTATAAAACAACAAACAAATGATTTAAAAATAAAAAAAAACTATTCGGGTTCCGATTTAATAGCAAATAACGAATTTGTTAAAACTTGTATTGTTTTCATTTGCTTTA